>NW_027614007.1:0-30919 GCF_965212315.1 Lampetra planeri
GGGTGTGCTGGAGCCCATCCCAGTTGTCGCAGGTAAATTAAATGAAGATGATAGTTTCGCATTCACTTTTGCTGCTCAGGTATTGGGCAGCAAAAAACAGCCACAAGAGTTTATGAGAGTTTAAAAAATGGTATTTACATTCGAATCTGTTGTCTTTTGACTTCAGAGTCACATCACAGCCTTCAATCCTGCGTGACCATAGGAAGAAATATAGTGACTTTTTCTTTGCTGACAACTCCAACAATGAACACAATGATCCAGGTGCATGAAACTTCATTTAAAATCTTTGAACATTGATAATGGAATGGTGAGAGATAAAGTAAAGTAATATGACATCAGAAAAAATGTTCCCAGTGTCTAAGTGATGATCTGTATGATTATGTAATATTTGAGCTGCTGGCTGTGTCAACAAACAAACAGTGTTGTACTTTGTCACAAGACTGTGTGACAGACCTGATACAGCTGGATTTTATTCATATAAATATATGACTGACACAATCAAAATGACTTAAATACAATCAACTATTATCTTGAAAACAGTGAACATTGGACATTTGAATGTAACTTGTTTCAATAAATCTTGTTGCGTTTCCAAACTGTTCTGTAAACTGCAGTTGCACCAGCAGAGAATACCCACAGCTTGTTTCCCAACATTCAAAATACAGTGGAATTTCCACCATCAAGAAATCCTACAACCAGCTCATATCAGAGGAGAATATAAGAAGCATCCGATCTTACTTTAACATCAAGTCCAAGGTAAGTTTGAACTTAAATTTAACCGTATAAAAATGAACATACGTCCATGTCGTATGAACACTGACACTGATGTGTCTCCCTAGTAGAAATCTATAACCATGAAGTGGCTGCTAACAGGAACACTCTGATTCTCCTGGTTCAAACCAACGCTCAGTGGTCCGTCTTCAAGTTCCTGTCGAGGCTGCTCAAGGTAACAAAACGGACCCATAGCTGAAATCTGCACACGTCCTAATTCTGAAATGTGTGACCCATCCTGGGTTCTGTTTTCTATATCATCTCTTCATTCAATAATTTCTGGTGTCTCCTCTGGCTGACCAGGAGCCGCTGACATGTTGCGAGCATACATGGACATGAGAGAGGTCCAACTACCAACAATCTGACCATTACTTCCATGGCTAGAGGAAACTATGACGCTGCACAGCGAGGTCCAGGAGGCAAATGGGCTGCTGAGGTTATCAGGTGAGGGGCAAGACCAGGAGAGTACTCCGCTCTTTAGTTGTGTCTTGTTCAAAATCCAGGAAACGAGAGGGAAATTCTGAAATAGTAATTATTATGTCAATTAACTACCAACAACATTATTAGTATTTGTAAAATAGATATAACTCTTTCAAATATGAATATAATCTGTGCAGAGTTTAGTTGATCTTTGCATATATGTGTAATTTTCTATAAACTGTCTAATTATTACCTAATTGTGATCCTGTGCAACTTAGACCAAACTGTCCAGAACTTTGTCTGACATTTGTTGTCTCTTCCTCCCTCCAGTGACGGCAGAGAGTGGGTGCAGCAAAGACTGGGTCATGGTCACGAGGACTCTGCAGCTGATCAGATTGCAAACCAACATGGACGAGACGGAAAAGATCCCAATGTTTCAGACCAGCTGGTCTGCCTGAAAAATATTGATGATGATTTGCAATAAAATTATTTATACTTCTGAAGTTGTTTTGATGTAGTTCTGTGTTGTCTTGTTGAAGTTATCTTTGTTTTACTTCACTAAAGGGTTACTACATCACAGCCTTCAATCCTGGGTGACCATAGGAAGAATTATAGTGGCATTTCTTTCCTGAGTACTCCAACAATCAAAACAAATATCCACTTCAGAAGACAGCTGAATTGACACATGCATTTATAGGCTGAAGGCTATAATACATATTTTAGCACATAGTCAAGGTTATACAATGAAAAATAAGATAAAACCAACAAGAAAACAGAACAAAAACTAAAAAAAATGTACACAGCAGACACGCTAGGAAGTCCATGACCGCCTGAAACCAGAACAAAACACAATAAAGATGGCAAACGACTGTACAGAACAAACGTTCATCAACAAATTCATAACCACTAAACTGTATAAAACATATTTGAACACACTTATCAGGGACATACACCCAACAAGGTGTTATAAAAGTTAAATGTGAAGGCAAGATATTCAATTCTTGGTTACACAGTACGCATTTCACAGCCTTTTTAAAAAACTGATTGAGAGAGTTTAAGAAAATGAGAAGGACGTGAATTCCATATCTTGGAACCTCTATAGGAAATCTTATAATGGGATGAAACAGTTCCTGATTGTGGGGGCCAAAGTCGATCGGCTTTAATGAAGTCCACCAGTAGGAGGCGCCGCCAATTGGTTCAATTTCCAATGTTACAAACTGGTTACTTGCATGACTTGACTTCTTGCATCATGGATCCCTGTCTATTTAACCTGCTCAAGTGTTTCTAGACTGATGGAGCGTTCCCTCCAAGATTGTCTAAATACCAGAAGTGTCATTTTCATCAAAGGCTGAGAAGAGTACAAGGGTACAACCTGGACAGGTCCTCCAGCTCCATCGTAGGGCCACATGAGGGACAGACAACCATTGTCACTGAGCCCTAGTTTGTCACCAGGCAGTTGTCAGTTACTGTCATAGACGCGCAAGCTCATTGTGACGCCGTACGAGAAAATGTCTCAAAACATGGTCAGCTTGACGTAGGATATTTCTTATGTGAGGAATTATTTAAATATTAAAGAATATTAAAAAATGTAAAGGACAGTCTCTGAAGGTGACGGTGCTCCCATGGGAAAGAGGAGGCAGCTGTAGTGTTTGTTCGACTGACCATGTCAGCAGCACTGGTGCACACGGCAGAAAAAGACCAGAGATGTGATCTTCAGTAGGTTGTCAGAGTACACGCTTTCCTATCAGATTGTTGGTCTAAGTCACAGATTGGGGACAGATTATTATGTATAATTATCCTAATAACAATACATTGTTTTTGTTTTTATTTCAAGTGAATCAGTGTCGTCATAAAAAGGAGGTGGAATACACACCAGTCCAAGTAAAGAAATACATAAACATCTCATAGTTGTGATTGTATTATTGTTGTTTTTTGACGAAAATAAGTTATCAACAGAAATTAAAATTGTACAGGACATTTGACACACTTCATTTGTAAATGAAGTATGTATGAAGAACTACATATACATATATCATATAATGAGTTTTGGTAAATTGCTGTTTTCATTTCTTTTCAACAGAGATGAATCATGAAGTATTACAAAATACTTGGTATACAAAAGAAGCCTCTGCTCACCCGATCATCCTCAGACAAACGGACTGGTGGAAAGATGAAGACGGGACCATCCAGAGGTATCACTTTGACGTATTAAAGGATATATATTTATTATTTGTCAAAGAATTGTTATTTCTTCTAGGGCACTGCCCAAATTTGTGCAGAACACGCTGGAGGAGTGGGACAGACATTTGGACGCTGTCCTGTGTGGACTGAGGACCATGGAGCAAATTACCACACAATTCTTCCCCCCCTTTTTTTTGTGTGTTTGGGAGAGAGGCGAGGTACCCACTCTGAAGTTCCAGACGAACATAGAGTGAGTTGCACTTTGTACTAACAGTTGTACTTCGTTAACGGACACACTTAGGAATAGTTAGAATGTAATAATAGTGTCACAATCGGCATAATGTAACATTAGAATCATACATCAGATGTAATTTCTGAGGTGGACAGCAGTATTGAACCTGTCTGTTGAGGAGGTTACAGAGGATGTCCTTAAATAGGACAATGCTCTCCAGAGGACTATTACCAACATGACAGCCAAACCTCACAAGAAAAAGGGAACAAAACCTGCTCCGGACTCTGGACAACAAGAAAAGGGGGTAAACTGGACCCCACATACCTTGAGTCCGATACAATTTTGGCCTCAGATGGCCAAGGAGCGGTCTTTTCAAAAATGTTTTCAGGACATTTTTAACACAGGTCCCCAAAGAGAGAAAGTGAGGCGAGATGTTAACATTATTTTCTTTTGAAAATGTTTTCCCTTTTGGCCATACTTTAAATTCTTTTACATTTTTGACAGACAAAATGTGTTTCTAAAAATGTATTTTTGAATTACAGGTTTATCAGCTCATATTCTTTTACTTAATACATACAACACAAAATATTATCATCATCAGGCACTTCTGATTTGTTATCTTACATCTAATTACGTCAATTATTTTTTCCAACATGTTTGGTGCATGTTCTTCAACTGCACATGCAGTAGTGCATACTACTGCTGAAGAACTGCAAAGCTACAGCGTTTTGATTAAATTGTACTCTGGTAAGGCTGGTAAGGTCACCTACATGTGAGGTGACCTTACCAACCCTGTGGGGTCTATACATACATTGAAGGTATATACATACCATGATTAAGATTAATATTAGGATTGGAATTAAAGTAATTGTTGTTTTGGTTATCCAAGAGTTGTATCTTTTTGCTGGAGAAACACAAACGTACTGTCTTTTGTACACTTCTACCCAGCACTAGCTGTAATGATTATAGGAGACAGTAAACATTTATGAGACATCTGAATGTTGTAAGATGAATGAATACAAAATAATTGTCACGTCCCGTGCCTCTGACCCCACCTAGTGGCAGCCTACCTCCCCCGTCCCTCTTCTCCCTCTCTCCCTCTCTCTCTCTCTCTTTCTCAGGTGCTCGGCATCGTAATTCAGCGGCGGCGAGGTGTGTGCTACTTAAGAAGGATTCAGTCCACAGCTCGTCGCCGGACCGTAGTACCTTCTCGCCCGTCTCGCTTCCTGCCTGCCCGAACCTTCGTCCCGGATCCCGGCATTCCCAGCCCCGCTCCATGTGTTCCTGTCTCCTGCTGAACCCCGTAGCCTTTCCGCAAGTCTTCTGTGTCCCCGCGTACTGTGGTTTGGGAACGTCGCCCTGGGCTGTATGCCTCCTACCCCCTGTTCGTTGATGAGATGAAGAAGGTCTTTGACCATCCGGTGCGGGGGGGAGAGAGGCAGGCATGCGCCTGTCCGCGCTCCGACAAGGGAACTGAAGTTTGCGGTGGAGTTCCGCACCTTAGCCGCGGAGAACCGCTGGAATGACGCTGCCCTCCAGGGAGCATTCTATCGAGGATTGGCTGAATCCCTGAAGGACGAGCTGGCCACCGAGATGATCCCCCAGATCTCGGACTCTCTCATTGCCCTCGCAATTCGCCTGGACAACCGACTCCATGAACACAGACGTGAGCGGAATCAGCGCCCCCCAGATGTTCTGCCCAGGCTCCCCTCACCAGTCCAGATCATCTCCTCGGATCGCTGACCGCTGGAACCCGACTTCTGAACCTATGCAGGTAGGCCGAACCCAGCTCACCCCACAAGAGAAGGAACAGAGACGCGCCGACAACCTCTGCCTGTACTGTGGGAAGCCCGGGCACTTCATCGCTCGTTGTCCCGTCAGACCAGCAAAAGGGGGGAACTCACCTAAGATGGGAGGACGACGGGTGAGTCACACAACCACATCCTCTCCACACCGGCTTCAGCTCCCGGCCACCCTCTGTTGGAGTAATCCAGTCTCTTGCCATCCAGGCCCTAGTAGACTCTGGTACAGAAGAAAACTTCTTGGACAGTAAACTCACTCTCCATTCCCACTGTCTCCCTAGAATTCCCCGTGGAGGCCAGAGCATTAAATGGAACCCCGCTGGCTCACATCAAGTCCAAGACCGTCCCAGTTACCCTCCTCCTAGCTGGCAACCACCGGGAGGCTCTGGTTTTCCACATCATGGATCACCCCCTATCTCCCGTAGTCCTTGGCTTCCCCTGGTTAAAGAAACATAACCTGGCTATCGATTGGCTTCATAGGGAGATCACCTCCTGGAGCTCCCCTTGTCATGCCTCATGTCTCCAGTCTGCTTTATCCCCAGCCTCTCCGACGTCCCGCCCGTCTCCCGAACCCATTGACCTCTCCAAGGTGCCGTCGGCATACCATGATCTGGCCCCTGTGTTCAGCAAAGACAAAGCACTCTCCCTACTACCCCATCGCCCTTATGACTGTGCCATCAACCTGTTTGCCGGGTGCCACCCTGCCCTCTAGTCAACTGTACAACCTGTCCAAGGCCGAACAGACAACCATGGAGGACTACATCCGCGACTCCCTCAACGCAGGTATAATCCGACCCCTCCTCTTCTCCTGTGGCGGCAGGTTTCTTTTTCGTGGGTAAGAAGGATGGCACGCTGCAGCCCTGCATTGACTATCGAGGGTCTTTAACGACATCACGGTAAGGAATTCTTACCCTCTACCATTGATAGACTCTGCATTCACTCCCCTGCATTGTACCCAGTATTTCACCAAACTAGACCTCCGAAACGCCTACCACCTCATCTGGATCCGTGAAGGTGACGAGTGGAAGACCGCCTTCAACACACCTCTTGGCCACTTCGAATACCTGGTAATGCCCTTCGGACTCACGAATGCCCCGGCGGTCTTCCAGAACATGATAAATGACATCCTGCGCGACATGATCAACTGCTTTGTTTTCGTTACCTGGACGATATACTAATCTATTCCAAGGCTCTCGAAGAACACGTCCGACATGTCAGAGCGGTCCTGGAACGCCTATTAAACAACCGTCTATTCGTCAAAGCAGAAAAATGCGAATTCCATGTGACGACCACCTCCTTCTTGGGGTACATTATATCCCACGGGGAGATTAAAATGGACCCCACTAAGATCGCCGTGGTCAAGGAATGGCCTTGACCTGAAACCCGTAAGCAGCTACAGCATTTTTTTGGGTTTTGCTAACTTCTATCGCCGTTTCATCCGAGATTACAGCAAAGTGGCAGCTCCCCTCACCGCCCCTGACGTCTACGCTACGGACCTTTGCTTGATCCCCAGAAGCAGAAAGGGCCTTCTGCACCCTCAAAGACCGCTTCACAACCGCCCCGATCCTGACCCCAAGTGGACCCCAAGCTCCAATTTGTGGGTAGAGATAGATGCCTCCGACATCGGAGTGGGTGCTGTCCCTGTCCCAACAGCACCCCCCAGATCACAAGCTCCATCCTTGCGCCTTTTTCTCTCACCGTCTCTCGCCTGCCGAGAGGAATTACGACGTTGGGGACCACGAATTACTGGCGGTCAAGCTGCATTGGAGGAATGGCGCCACTGGCTGGAGGGTGCCGAGCATCCCTTTATTGTGTGGACGGACCACAAGAATCTAGAGTATATCCGTAAGGCCAGGAGGTTGAACTCCCGCCAGGCCCGCTGGTCCCTGTTTTTTGCCCGGTTTCGCTTCACCCTCTCCTATCGGCCTGGATCCAGAAATGTGAAGCCGGACGCATTGTCCTCGACAATACACCACAGAGGAAATCCCCTGCGACCCTGAATCCATCCTCCCTAAATCCTGTTTGGTGGCCTCCCTAACCTGGAGGATTGAGGAGGACGTTCGGTGTGCCCAAGCCCTTCAGCCAGACCCAGGTGACGGCCCTCCTAACTCCTTGTTTGTCCCTAACTCTGCTTCCCAGGTTCTTCAGTGAAAGTGCTCCTGCCATCCGGGTGGTTCACATCCTGCGGATGTCCAGGGTCCTGGTTCTGGTGGCCCTCCATGGAGAAGGACCACCAGGGAATTTGTGGCGGCCTGCAGCACCTGTGCCCGCAACAAGACGTCCAATCGGCCAAGTTCTGGGCTTTTGCAGCCCTTGCCTGTCCCTCATCGGCCGTGGTCACACATCGCCGTAGACTTTGCGACCGGACTTCCACCCTCCCACGGTAACACACCTATTCTCACTATTGTGGATCGATTCTCCAAGGCTGCACACTTCATTGCTCTACCAAAAGAGCCCTTCCGCCAGAGAGGACAGCTGACTGCTTAGTGTCCCAGGTCTTCCGCCTCCATGGGATCCCCACGGACATCGTTTCCGACCGGGGTCCTCAATTCACGTCAGAGGTTTGGAGGCATTTCTGTTCGGCCCTCGGGGCAACCGTCCAGCTTATCCTCCGGTTTCCATCCACAGTCCAACGGACAGACGGAGAGGGCTAATCAATCCCTGGAGGCCTTCCTGAGATGCAACGCCTCCGACAACCCATCCTTCTGGAGCACTCACCTACCCTGGGTTGAGTATGCAACTCCTTGGTTAACTCCTCGTCTGGTCTCTCCCCGGTTTCAGTGCTCTGTCGGATACCAACCTCCCTGTTCCCTGACCTCAAAGGGGAGATTCCCTGACCCGTCAGATTAGGGCCACATCAAGCGGTGCGAGAGGACCTGCGAGAGGGCCTGGAAAAAGGCCCGTGCCTCTCTGCTCCAGGCGGGGCGCAATATGGAGCGCCAGGCTAACCGGCGCTGTGTCCCGGCCCCTCATTACGCACCGGGTCAACAAGTGTGGCTCCGTTCCAAGGATCTGCTCCTAAGGGTGGAGTCCAAGAAGTTAGCTCCCCGCTTCATCGGCCCGTTTGAAGTGGAGGCCGTAATCAACCCATCTGCTGTCCGTCTCAAGCTTCCTCCCACCATGAAGGTCCACCCCCACGTTCCATGTTTCCCTCCTCAAACCAGTGCAGGACAGTCCTCTGGCCCCCCCTGTCCGTCCCCCTCCTCCACCCAGGATGTGGATGACGCCCCGGTCTACACTGTCCGTAGATTGTTGAATGTGCGCCGACGTGGACGGAGTCTGCACTTCCTCGTGGACTGGGAGGGCTACGGGCCTGAGGAGCGTATGTGGGTCCCCAGGAGGCAGATACTGGATCCCAGCCTCATACGGGATCTGAAGAGACGGCGCCCAGACCGTTTTTTACGTACGCCTGGAGGCACACGTAGAGGGGGGGGTACTGTCACGTCTCGTGCCTCTGACCCCACCTAGTGGTCGCCTTCCTCCTCCGTCCCTCTTCTCTCCTCTCTCGCAGGTGGCGCGGCATCGTAATCAGCGGCGGCGAGGTGTGTTTGCTACCTAAGGAGCTTCCAGTCCACAGCTCGTCAGCGGACCGTAGTGCCTTCTCGCCCGTCTCGCATCCTGCCTGCCCGAAACTTCGTCCCGGATCCCGGCATCCCCAGCCCCGCTCCATGTGTTCCTGTCTCCTGCTGAACCCCAGTAGCCGTTCCGCAAGTCTTCGGTGTCCCGTGTGCTCTAGCTCTGGCGTTTGCCTCCGTCAGCTAGCTCTTTTCGTTTGTTTAGCCTGAGGGCCTTTTCGTTTTCCATAGACACCTTTGTTTGTTAGTTTTGTCGTTTGACCGGCCTTTTGCTGCGTGTCCTCCCTTAGTTTGTTTAGTAGTGTTTCCATCCTTCTTTCGTACACACACGACCGGAGGCATACGGAGAGCGTGAATGGGTAATCCAGCCTCGGTTCAACAGGTCCTGAATGTACTCCTTCACCTCCTGGTGTAGCGGTTTTGGAACTGCCATGTATGTTTTTCTTACTGGGGTGGTGTCGTGCAGGGTGATGTAGAGTTTCAGTGAGGGAATTGAACCAATGTCATCATCATCATAGGCGAAGGCATGACACTCCTCTCTCAGCAGCTGCTTTGTGATCCTCCTCTGGTCCTCATTCAGGTGGCTAAGGTCAACAGGAGGGTCCCACCAGGCAGGCTTCTGTTTCTTTGAGTTGTCACTGTCTGGGATCGTTGCTGTGTGAGTTGGTGGCTCTACTCCTTCACCTCCGTTCATCTGCTTAACGCTGGCTGCATAGGCAGTCTTGACTGTCTGAAGGTGACCAAAAACAGTGCGTGGGGTCAAGGTCCACACTGTGCTTGTTTGTGTTGGTGATAGGGACTGGCACATAACCTGACCTTCTACTGGGTGCACTAACTAGGCCCTCCTCTATCACTACCCCCTCGGGCAATGTCGACTCTTCACTTGGAACTAGAAGCAGGTCTTGGCCCTGATACTGAGCGCCAGTGTTGAGATTAACATACACTGTGGTGACCTGTTCAGCGCCTAGGGTAAGTGTTCTTTTTCCTGTGTGAATAATTCCTACATGCTCCTCACTAACAGGGGCCATGTATAAGCTGAAGCACTGCTTGTGCTGTTTTTGCTGTTTTTGCTGTTATCTGGAAGGCTTGACACACAGCATGGATGGTCTTTGTTGTCTGACTACTCTGTCCTGTTATTTCTTCTATCACATTGTAGCCAATTATGGGCTCTACTGCCACGTGCGGGTCACTTGACACTAAAATAGGGACTAGAAGTGGCTTGGTTAAGGCAGACTCTTTCCCTAGTCTAAACTCTATTTCCACCCAGCCCATGAAAGGGATCTCAGTCTGATTGGGCTGCCGCTCCCAATAAAGTGTCTGAGCCTAACAGTTCACTGAGAGGTCGCCACTGTGCTGTGTGGTAAGTGCTGCTTTCTCCACTCTTCATTAATGATGGTCGCCTGAGCACCCGTGTCCCACAAGTGTGACTGCCTCAATGATCTCTGCTTCTCCATGTGCTTTCCGCTGTCCAGACTCGATCTGCTTGATGAGGCTTGTATAGGACAACTTCCCAAAATCCTTTTGTCCAGCCTCATCAATCTGTCCAATTATCCGGAACGCTCGTCTCAGCATCACCTCGGGGCAGGCTGGCTGGTGCTGTAGTGCCAGTCCTGGTGTCATTTTCCGTTGTCCTGATGACAGGCGTTGTGTCTCCTCCTGCTGTTTGTGTCCTCTGCTTGATCTTTTCCTCCAACGCTCCGATTTCCTCTGCCATCTGCTGCTGTAACTTCTGGTACTGCATTTTTAACTTCTCTAAATCACTTGTCTCTTGAATTACAATCTCAGCCTCAGTCTCCTCTGTTGTCAGCTTTAGAGAGGCCAGGTAGGACAGTACATGCTGCAGATACTGCTGATACGCCTCTGCTAACTCTTCACCCTCTTCGATTTCATCTAACGTCGTCTCCACCAACCCTGATGAGGGTGCGTCTTGTTTTGCTGGCAAAACCCCCAACAGGTGCGCTACACTTTAGATGTTCACACAGGGAGATGAGACTCTTCTCATCCAGTGTCAGCAGCATCCGACTTACTTCGTCCCTTTGTTCCTCCATAGCTCCTCTTCTGCTGTATGACTGTGCTTCTATGCGACTGGGCCGTGGGCTGGATCAACCATCCTCTGCTACCAAAATATGTAGCGTGGTGCAGAATGAAGCCGACCTCCACTACACATTTGAATTATTTTAGTATCTTTTATTCCTGCAGAGAGCAAGAAAAACAGTTTTTAAACATTCGCGATCGCCACATACAGTCACCGAGACTCACGTGAAAGCGCACTCTCGCTCTCTTAGCGCGAGATTTCCTGTTGCTAATCACTACACGGACAAATCACTAACACATGCATGCATGAACCTCAAAACAATAGGATCAAAAATAAAGATAAAATATTCGCCCGTTGATTATGCAGTTTCAACTATCCATCCTTACCTGCAGACAGCAAGAAAAACAGTTTTTAAACATTCGCGATCGCCACATACAGTCACCGAGACTCACGTGAAAGCGCACTCTCGCTCTCTTAGCGCGAGGTTTCCTGTGGCTAATCACGCGAGATTGTGTTCATCACGTTCACGTTCAATCACGCGAGTCATGTGTTCATGACTGAACACACCCGGGATGTAGCGAACGCGCCCTCTGCTGGTCGGGGTTAGGACACTGCATCATATCTTGAAACAAACAGATACATAGAAATATAACCAAAATATACCACAACAAACACTTAGATACATTGAAAATATAATCAAAATATGCCACTGCTGGCTATATGTGCCACACCAGCAGCCATACCTCAGAGCCCTTGAATGCCAGAAGAGGAACATCAACAGCTTCTACATCTCCATGGAGAAGTGTCTCATCCGTGCCAGACAAACCACTCCCTTGGGGCATTTGATGAGCTTTTTAAAGCTGTTTAAAGTGTTCAGTGTGTCTTATGATGGTGCACTTGTGAATTTCTACACCTTTCTGCAGACAAGAGTATATAATATTGATATGGGGAAAATGATGGAGTCACCAAGAGTTCAAAACATGAGAGTCCTCCTTAACCAGGAAGTACTTGTCACAGCCCCTGAGTTTGACAAGTTTATCCCAGCAATCCAGGCCGTTGACTTCACATTGAAGAGGTGAACCTGGTTATTATCCTGAACCTAAGTAGAAGTTGTTTTGTTGTCAGCCAAGCTGCAGGCTTCAGTTTCAAACTTAAGCAGGCTTTAGGAAGCAGCTCAATATTGTTCACAGCAATGATTAACAAATTGCTCAAACGTCAGACGTAGCTTGTGATCCAGTTTCGCATGCTTTGGAGGACCAATGTAACACCACAAATCTTCCAGTGTTCTTCCAGTGTCTGGTTCTTCACATATTCCACAAAGCAGTGTTTCAGGACTTTGTCAAGGGATTTATCCAAAGAAATGTGTGCATTCATTGTGGCCAAACTGCAGGTTAGTGGCATTTCTAATAGTTTGGTATCCTTGCTTTTTGGAGATTTGGAGGAATTAACAAGGCAGTTTCACTCATAAGCGAAGCAGGCCATTATTTCTGCTCTACCCACAGCCGACCACCCACAAACATAAGTGTGATAAAAGAATGTTTTGAAAAATGCGAAAATCCTTTCACTAATCTGAATACAGAATGGAAACAGAATAAATACCTCAACCCAAAACAGGGAGTTGTGGAGCCTAGAGAAATAACACATAGAGTGAGATATGACACCAGGCGTAAACAGAAATCCTGGTACATATGATGAAGTTCCTGTAAAGGATACTTTTATTCATGTACCCATTTTGGAATCCCTGAAGTTCATATGTAGAAATTGAGAGATTTGTGTTTTGCGAAAGAGAGTGTGTAGCTCAGAGCCCGATGCTTATCATGACGTTTGTGATGGAAGTTACTCATCCCTTGTTTTTAGCCAAAAGACATGCATTACAAATTCATCTATACTACGATGATTTTGAAACAGCCAATCCTCTTGGCTCAAAACGTGGAATTCACAAAATTAGCTGCATTTATTTCACTGTACAAAACATACTTCAAAAAGATTTTGATGAACATTCATTTAGTATCACTTTTCTGCACACCAGTTATACAAAAGTATGGTTCTGATGTTATACTGGAACCGTTGATATATGATGTGAAACAACAGGAAAGCCAAGGGCTAAGTCTCCCATTTTCTGATGAGCAGGTATATGGAACAATTTCACAGATCAGTGAAAATAATCCGGGGATGTGCTCAATTCTTGGTTTTAAACGAGTCATTCAGTAGCCGTCATTTGTGTCACCTTTGTTTAATTGAGAGAGATGATTGTCAAACAGTGTACACTGAGGATGATCCTAAAGTGATTCTTTAAGGAAAAGATATGTTTGACATGCATTGCCAGTGTCTTAAGGAACATCTAGAGGTCTGGTTTGGTTTGCAGAGAAACTCTGCACTTAATTCATTACAGTATTTCCATGTTTGCAATAACTACTCATTCGATATAATGCACAACTTTCTTGAAGGTGTGGCTCAGTATGCGATCAAATTGTTATTTGAATATCTCATAAAACAGTTCATATCAGAGGATAACTTGCTTTCTAGGATTCATGGGTTTCGATGAAAATCATATTGGATCGTGCTGCAATGGCATTGGCTTGAATTCCATTCAGGACATTATGTCTCATGAAAAAACATCCCACTTTTGTTTGGTGACATTGTTCCTGCAGGGTCTAGACACTGGGATTTGTTATTGCTGTTACTTCAAATAATGAATATACTTTTTTCACCTTCTGTCACCTTGGGTATGACTGATTGTTGACCACCACAAACTATCTAAGCACTTTTTATCCACACAGGAACTTGAAGCCTCGGCATCATTTCATGATTCAATATCCGTCTTCTGTCAGGATAATTGGCCAATTGTTCTATGTCTGGTGGCCAATTGTTCTATGTCTGGTGTATGAGGTTTGAGGCTAAACTGAAGTTGTTTAAAGATTATTTGAAAAATACCAAAAACATAACCAAATCACTGGATCACAGATGACATTTTTCTATTGACACGCATGCCATTTACAGAGAACTTTGATGAACATCACCCTGTGTTTTATGAACAGAGGACAGCTGTGTAATAAAGATAACTGAGACTTCAGTGTCACAAACCATTTGATATTCAAAGCTCTACTGGTGCTGCAGATGAAAGTTTGTTCATTATGTCGTCATTTATGATGTATTAAGTGACTGCATGGGAGAAAAGCGTTAAAATAAATCATTTTTGTATTAAATATATTTTTACTTGGAATTAGTCTGTCATTTAATTATTGTATCAAAGGTATTGTTAAATTATGATACATATTTTTAGAACAACCTAAATGAAAAAGTAAGTAAGAGTAGTGTTACTTTTCAAACTGTAGTGTTAATTTAACCCAATTTAGTGAGTTGTTAAATAATTAACTATTTTGAACGTGCTAATTTAACTCTGGAGTGTGGAGCTACATACAAAAATTAACTCTGTGGGAGTTGAATCAACACTCCGGATTCTTAACTGGATTCTTTGTGCCGTATTTTTGTAAGTTCTGGTCTGCGCATATGAAATTCATAGCTACAAAGAGCTTCGACGTTATAATCTTTGTGTTGGCTGGACTTCACTTGAAAGTAAGATTCCTCTGTCACCATGAGGTTCCTACTGATCCGATGCTTCTTATATTCTCATCTGAAATGAGCTGGGTGTGGGATTTCTACATGATGGGAATTCCACTGCATTTATTATTATTCCAGTATTGGATGATAGTAAGTATATGTGTGTATGTATTGTTGCGGGCAACCACAACACGAGAACAAAGGGATCCGTTGACAAACAGTTTGTTCCAGAAACAAAGACAAATCTACAACAACGAAAACACAAAACCAGCCGAAACTAAACTATCAACTACACCGTGGTGAGCAGGTAGGAAAAAGAAGGATACTCTAAGGCTTGGACAATCTGGCAGCACGGTGACGCTACCACGCTGCTTCAGAGCAGGTTCCAATCAGCGGGATGATTGGGATCAGGTGTCTGCTGTCTGCTCGCCGCACCGCCAGGCCACACCTCCACTGCCACCACAGGAGAGGGAATACCCTTGACATGTATTTAATCTTATCAACAAAAGTCAGTTAACATCTAATTCCTAATCATGGCCGAGATACTCACAATCTCCATTTTTTTCCACAAAAAAACACTTCCTCAGATGGAAAAACATCAATGTCTATTCGATATAATAAGGTGCGAATAATATAAGTTAATATTCGTCATTTATCCTCATCCATATCCTGTATCCATATTCAGGCTGAAATATCTAAAGCTACGTTCACACTGCAGGTCTTAATGCCCAATCCCGATGTATCGCTCAAATATGATTTTTTCTTTGCCTGTTCCCATTACATCTTTAACTGTGGCCTTTCCACAGGGTTATTCCTGTTTACATGGTAATTGTAATAAATTGGGATATCTCGATAAAACCAACTACACACGGAGAACGTCATGACGCAATTCCGGCACTTTCCACTTCTTCTTCCAGTATCCAAATCCAAAACAATAAGAACAACAGGGGCACGGCAGACAATGAACAACCCGGTAGCAGTCGCCTTCTTTTACGCCTTTTTCAGCGTCTTCCAGAGGTGCTTGATATGGTCTGGCGTTTGTACAAATCCTGCTTTGTGCAACTTTTCGCTTACTTTTTACAAAAGGAGTAACCCAGGGGTCATATTTAGGTTTTTAAAAAACAGAAGATGAGCATATTCTAATTTTATTAGAATTATTTAAAGGGGTTATTTGTGTTTACATGGCCGTGCGCATCCGGGTTCTTGCTAATATTCCAGTTAGAAAAGTGTTATTGGCTGCGGGTAAACATTCATTCATTCATTCATTATCTGCCGGTTACTGGTCACGGGTGTGCTGGAGCCCATCTCAGTTGTCGCAGGTAAACAATCGTTGTAAATTAAATGAAGAGGATAGTTTCCATTCACTTTTGATGCTCAGGTATTGGGCAGCAAAAACAGCCACAAGAGTTTATGAGAGTTTAAAAAAATGGTATTTACATTCAAATCTGTTGTCTTTTGACTTCAGAGTTACATCACAGCCTTCAATCCTGCGTGACCATAGGAAGAAATATAGTGACTTTTCTTTGCTGACAACTCCAACAATGAACACAATGATCCAGGTGCACGGAACTTCATTTAAAATCTTTGAACATTGATAATGAATGGTGAGAGATAAATTAAAGTAATATGACATCAGAAAAAATGTTCCCAGTGTCTAAGTGATGATCTCTCTGATTATGTAATATTTGAGCTGCTGGCTGTGTCAACAAACAAACAGTGTTGTACTTTGTCACAAGACTGTGTGATAGACCTGATACAGCTGGATTTTATTAATATAAATATATGACTGACAACAATCAAAATGACTTAAATACAATCAACTATTATCTTGAAAACAGTGAACATTGGACATTTGAATGTAACTTGTTTCAATAAATCTTGTTGCGTTTCCAAACTGTTCTGTAAACTGCAGTTGCACCAGCAGAGAATACCCACAGCTTGTTTCCCAACATTCAAATACAGTGGAATTTCCACCATCAAGAAATCCTACAACCAGCTCATATCAGACGAGAATATAAGAAGCATCCGATCAGGAGGAACCTCACTGGTGACACACTGAGGAATCTTACTTTAACATCAAGTCCAAGGTAAGTTTGAACTTAAATTTAACCATATAAAAATGAACATACGTCCATGTCGTATGAACACTGACACTGATGTGTCTCCCTAGTAGAAATTTATAACCATGAAGTGGCTGCTAACAGGAACACTTCTGATTCTCCTGGTTCAAACCAACGCTCAATGGTCCGTCTTCAAGTTTCCTGTCGAGGCTGCTCAAGGTAACAAAACAGACCCATAGCTGAAATCTGCACACGTCTAATTCTGAAATGTGTGACCCATCCTGGGTTCTGTTTTCTATATCATCTCTTCATTCAATAATTTCTGTGTCTCCTCTGCTGACCAGGAGCCGCTGACATGTTGCGAGCATACATGGACATGAGAGAGTCCAACTACCAACAATCTGACCATTACTTCCATGCTAGAGGAAACTATGACGCTGCACAGCGAGGTCCAGGAGGCAAATGGGCTGCTGAGGTTATCAGGTGAGGGGCAAAGACCAGGAGAGTACTACGCTCTTTAGTTGTGTCTTGTTCAAAATCCAGGAAACGAGAGGGAAATTCTGAAATAGTAATTATTATGTCAATTAACTACCAACAACATTTTTAGTATTTGTAAAATAGATATAACTCAAATAACTCACAGATTATATTCAAATATGAATATAATCTGTGCTGAGTTTAGTTGATCTTTGCATATATGTGTTAATTTTCTATAAACTGTCTAATTATTACCTAATTGTGATCCTGTGCAACTTTAGACCAAACCTGTCCAGAACTTTGTCTGACATTTGTTGTCTCTCCCACCCTCCAGTGACGGCAGAGAGTGGGTGCAGCAAGGACTGGGTCATGGTCACGAGGACTCTGCAGCTGATCAGATTGCAAACCAACATGGACGAGACGGAAAAGATCCCAATGTTTTCAGACCAGCTGGTCTGCCTGAAAAATATTGATGATGATTTGCAAAAAAAATATTTATATTAGTGAACTTGTGCTGATGTAGTTCTTTATAATACTGCCTCACAAATGAACTTCCCCTTTAATGTTTTTCTGGTCAGTTAACTTACAAGAACACAAAAATAGTCTGAGTGAGTTGTTTTACATCCAGTTTGCACTGATCTGAGAGTTCTGAGGCTGGTGAGGGGTCAGTGCCAGCCATGACCAATTTGGTACCCGAGGCAAGATGGTTTCCTGTTGCATCGCAGCAGTCAATTTCACAATCATCTTTCATACACTCACACAGAAACGGCATTGTATTTCTTTGAGTGAAATCTCACAATTGTGCCCCGAGCACAACTTCACTGTGATGCCCCCCCCCCCAAAAAAAATATAAACAAAGTAAAATGAAACTTAAACATGAACAGTTTTAATAACGGAGAAAATCAAAGAACAAGACCCCAAGATACTTAAACTCCTACACTTGAGGTAGGGATGCAGCTGATCAGATTGCAAACCAACATGGATGATCCCAATGTTTTCAGACAAGCTGGTGTGCCTGAAAAATAGTGATGATGATTTGCAATAAAATTATTTATACTTCTGAAGTATTTTTGATGTAGTTCTTTGTTGTCTTGTTGAAGTCTTTGACCATAGGAAGTCGGTGGCCACAGGAAGAATTATAGTAACTTTTGTTTGCTGACCACTCCAACAATAAACACTAATACTCAGGTCCATTAAACTCTATTTAAAATCTTTAAACATTGATAATGAATGCCAATGTTTCAGGCCTCACACCCTGTGTGGTCTGCAACAGATTTGTCCTAAATTTAACAGGAAAGAGAAGACGTGAGCATAAGTGGTGTTGCGTCTGCAGGCTGTTCTCAGTCTTTATTCTACAGCTGTTCCCCTTCTTCCACTCATCCCAATCAACAATCACCACCCAAAGTTCACAATCTTCCAGTAGTACCCCAAGGCGTTCCCAGGCCAGCCGAGTGACAGTCACTCCAGCGTATCCTGGGTCTTCCCCGGGCTCTCCTCCCGATGGGGCATGCCTGGAATACATCCCGAGGGAGGCGTCCGGGGGGCATCCGATAGAGATGTGGAGTGTGGAGGAGCAGTGGCTCTACTCTGAGTCCCTCCCGAGTGACAGAGCTCATCACCCTATCTCTAAGGCAGAGCGTCCCACCACTCTACTATCACAATGGCACAAATAGAACCCAGATGCAGACAAAAACGTACACTTTTATTTTGAAAAAAAAGAACACAAAGCAAGATATGAAAAACGACTCTAAAGATTCAAAAGTGAGGGGGTGAACGATAGGCGATGCTCACAAGGAGGTGGTAAAATACAAAACCAAAAAGATCAGTATCCTAAAAAACTGAAATTCCTCAGAAGGGGTAAAAGGAGAGTTGGTTAGTCTAAACAGAAAGCGCAAAGCTAAGGCTAAGGATTGACTAGGAGAACACAAGGTGGCTATAAAACAATTAGCAATACAACTCTAATACTCACTCAAGGAAAAGTTCACGACAGACTATGACTCTGGAGTGTTTTCACGTATCGGCAGGCAACGATCTGGCAACTCAAAAGAAAACTCAACAGGCCGTCCAGGTCCGTCCAGACAACAAAGGGGAGCTGCGAACCCTCCAACCAAAGACCCCACTCTTCTAGGGTGGTCTTAACTGCTAACAATTCTTTGTTTCCTACATCATAATTACATTCAGCGTTTGACAGTTTCCTGGACAGGTATGCACTAGGGTGAATTTTACCATCTTTCTCTGATCGCTGGGAAAGCACCGCGCCAATACCCTCATTGGACACGTCTACTTCCATGATGAAGTGCCTGGTTGGGTCTGGGACAGTTAGAATGGGAGCCCAAACAAACAGTGACTTGAGCTATTTGAAGGCTTCGTCGGCCGACTCACTCCACCTAAACTGAATTATGGCACTAAAGTTCCGAGCGAACCGATGGTAAAAGTTTGCAAACCCAAGGAATTACTGAAGTTTCTTGCGGTTTTCCGGAACGGGCCACTCTGCTACGGCCTTCACTTTTGCCGGGTCCATCTGTATCCATCCCTGGGTCACTATCAGGTCGAAGAAGGATACAGTTTCGGCGTGGAATTCACATTTCTCTGCCTTCACATATAGCTCATTTCGTAACAGACGTTTAAGTACCTGACGGACATGACTGGTATGCGTATCAAGATCGGACTAGTAGATCAGAATGTCATCCAGATATACGAATACAAGCCGGTCCAGGAAGTCTCTCAAAACATTGACCATATTTTGGAAGACAGCAGGTGCGTTAGTCAGACCGAATGGCATAACTAGATACTTGTGACCAGTAGCCGTGTTAAACGCAGTCTTCCACTCATCACCCTCTCGGATCTGCACCAGAGGGTAGGCATTCCGGAGATCCAACTTAGTGAACACTCGGGCGGCCTGTAATCGTTCGTAAGCAGACAACATGAGAGGCAGAGGGTACCGGTTATTGACAGTGACGTCGTTAAGGGGACCATAGTCTATGCAGGGCCTCAGGGACCCATCCTTCTTACCAATGAAGAAAAACCCCACCCCTACCTGGAGAGGAGGAAGGTCGGATAAGGGAGGTGTCAATGTATTCCTCCATTGCCCTCTTCTTAGGCCCAGAAATCAAGATTAGCCTCCCCTTGGGAAGAGTACCACCCGGAATCAGGTCGATCGCACAGTCGTAGGGACGATGTGGGGGAAGGGAGGTGGCCTTGGCCTTGCTGAACAACTCAGCAAGGTCGTGGTAGCGGTCGGGACCTCCTGTCAAGTCCGGCTCCTAGTGGGAGAAAGCAGGCAGATCCCTAACCTGGTCAGGGTCCGCCATACGTCCCAGCGTCACTGGGTCATTCGTCTTGCGACAGTTTTGCACAGTCTTCACCCAAATCTACGACTCTGCCCGTGCTCCACTCCACGCTGGGGCTGTGTTGGCATAGCCAGGGGTACCCCAGGACTACGGAGTGGACCTTGGAGTCAAAATTGTGGAACGTTATTGTTTCTTCATGATCCTGAATGGTGGGCTTGACCAGATCTGTGACATGAGATACCCTGAACAATTTTCGACCATCGATTCCTTTGGCCTCCAGGGGAACAGGTAATTCATGGACCGTAACACCCAAAGTGTGGGCCAATTCCCAGGATAAAAGGTTAACATCAGCTCCTGAATCGATCAGAGCTTCACTAGAGATGACATAGTTCAGGTGGGTGAGTATCGCCTGGGTAAGTCTAGGTGGGGGGGTGTCGGTGGAGAGAGGACTCACCAGTGTCTTGGACTTCCCCATGGGCTGGACCTTCCCTGGGCACCCAGCGGTTTGGTGTCCTTTCGGCCCACAATAGAAACACCTCCCCTCCAGTAGGCGGCGCTGACGTTCCTCCTCTGGGAGTCGGGTCCGACCCAACTGCACGGGTTCCACCCTGGTGGAGGAGGGCGATACTGAAGCTGATGCTCCTCCACTGCCGGATACACACCCTTCCAGATGAGGAGGGAATCCCGTCATTCGTTGGCGTTGCTACTGGCGGTCCTGCAGACGGACATCCAGCCGAATAGCAGGTGCAATCACTCCATCGAGGTCCTGGGGAAGATCTAACGGAGCTAGTTAGAGCTAGCTAAGTTCATTCAGATCGTCAATGAAAGTGTCGATCAGGGCTGGCTCATTCCAGCCACTGTCTGTTGCCAGAGCCCTGAACTCGACCGAATAATCAGCCACCGATCTCTTTTCCTGGACCAACCTCTTGGGGGGCCCCCCCAAAAACTAAACAGGCTTAAAATGGGGCGAGGGGGGGCAGGTGAAACAAATCAGGTAATCAGGGAGAAAAAGGGCAAGGGAAACGAGGGTGAACACTAAAAAAAAGGAAGTACCAAAATAAAACAGGAAATCAATACATAACATGACCAGAACTTGACCTTCATGACACCTACGAAGGAAACTCATTTCGGACACTTGTATCATGTCATGTGTCCTGGCCCGGTCTGTCGGAGTCCTCCCGCGGATGGCCTATCAGTTATTATGTTTATTTCAGTTTTAATTCCGGATTTCTGTTTGGGGGGCGGGGGTCCAGTACTTGCGGGGCTTGAGCGGGGCTCAGCGGGGAGGGACACCTCGAATCTCCGAGC
This sequence comes from Lampetra planeri, assembly GCF_965212315.1. Taxonomy (NCBI): domain Eukaryota; kingdom Metazoa; phylum Chordata; class Hyperoartia; order Petromyzontiformes; family Petromyzontidae; genus Lampetra; species Lampetra planeri. The sequence goes on from NW_027614007.1 coordinate 21,713, forward strand.
TTCCCTCCATGCTGTGGGCCTGGGGACCGGGGCGGTCGGGGGTGTTTCCCAGGGGGGCGGTCGGGCCTATGGGGTCTCTGGTCATGGTCCCTGGAGTAGGAGTGATAGGCAGGGCATCGACTTGGGACTCAGGGGCCCTCTCTGTCCTTGGCGGGCCCCCTGCATGGGTGGCCCCTTTGTATCCCCCTGGTGAATCTCCCGTGGGGGTGTTGGGTGGGGTGGGGTGGGTTGCCGTCCCTGGGGTGGGCCGCTGAGCCGTCGCGGCAAGCTGTGGCCCGCCCCCTGGGGGAGGGGGCTGTCAGGGCACCCTAGTCCTGTGGTGGGGGGTGGGCCCTGTGTTGGTTGGTGGGGTGTGTCGCGGGTATGCGGGGCTCTGGGTCTCTGGGCTTGGCCTGTGTTCGTCGGTGGGTCGGTCTTGGTCTGGGGCTCTGCTGCCTCCTCCCCTGCGATGGTGGGCCTTGGCGGTCGGGTTGCTCCTTGTGGGTCTCCGCGCCTGGTCTTAATCTTGGGGTTATATGGGCACCCCTGCGATGGCCTACCCCAGGTCTCCCACTGGTCGTTGGCTGGTGCTTGCTCTTGGTGCTCCATTTTTGTACTGGACTTTTGGGGGGCGGCGTGAGGGCTGCAATACAACATAGTGCAGAGCAGGGGTATCTGGCTCTGGTCCTCGGGGACCAAAACGAGAGGTGAGAGTTAGTGACGAAGGCATGTTTTGATGATGAATGAATCTATTAGAGTAGATTAAATGAATGTAATAACAGTGAGTGGAAATGAGCTGCTTGAGGTCTGCACTCTTTGAGTGCTATCCTAGTTTTATCTAATATTCATCGGTAATGCAATGGGAGATTCAACGTTTTCACTTGTAATGAAGATTCTAAGCCTAAAAAAAAAAAAAAAAGAAATCCCAGTGTCCTGAGTGGTGAGCTCTATGATGATGTAATATTTGAGCTGCTGGCTGCGTCAACAAACACAGTGTTGTACTTTGTCACAAGACTGTGTGATAGACCTGATACAGCTGGATTTTATTAATATAAATATATGGACTGACAACAATCAAAATACAAAGTCAACTTTTATCTTAAAGACAGTGGACATTTGAATGTAATTTGTTTTAATAAATCTTGTCGCTTTTCCACCAAACTGTTCTGTAAACTGCAGTTGCACCAGCAGGGAATACCCAGAGCTTGTTTCCCGTTATTCAAATACAGTGGAATTTCCATCATCTAGAAATCTTACAACCAGCTCATATACAGGAGAATATAAGAAGCATCCGATCAGTAGGAACCTCACTGGTGACATAGTGAGGAATCTTACTTTCAAGTGAAGTCCAAGGTAAGTGTGGTATAAAAATGAACATACGTCCATGTCGTATGAACACTGACACTGATTGTGTCTCCCTAGTAGAAATCTATAACCATGAAGTGGCTGCTAACAGGAACACTTCTGATTCTACTGGTTCAAACCAACGCTCAATGGTCCGTCTTCAAGTTTCCTGTCGAGGCTGCTCAAGGTAACAAAACTGACCAATAGCTGAAATCTGGCCACGTCTAATTCTGAAATGTGTGACCCATCCTGGGTTCTGTTTTCTATATCATCTCTTCATTCAACAATTTCTGTGTCTCCTCTGCTGACCAGGAGCCGCTGACATGTTGCGAGCATACATGGACATGAGAGAGTCCAACTACCAACAATCTGACCATTACTTCCATGCTAGAGGAAACTATGACGCTGCACAGCGAGGTCCAGGAGGCAAATGGGCTGCTGAGGTTATCAGGTGAGGGGCAAAGACCAGGAGAGTACTCCGCTCTTTAGTTGTGTCTTGTTCAAAATCCAGGAAACGAGAGGGAAATTCTGAAATAGTAATTATTATGTCAATTAACTACCAACAACATTATTAGTATTTGTAAAATAGATATAACTCTTTCAAATATGAATATAATCTGTGCTGAGTTTAGTTGATCTTTGCATATATGTGTTAATTTTCTATAAACTGTCTAATTATTACCTAATTGTGATCCTGTGCAACTTTAGACCAAACCTGTCCAGAACTTTGTCTGACATTTGTTGTCTCTTCCTCCCTCCAGTGACGGCAGAGAGTGGGTGCAGCAAGGACTGGGTCATGGTCACGAGGACTCTGCAGCTGATCAGATTGCAAACCAACATGGACGAGACGGAAAAGATCCCAATGTTTTCAGACCAGCTGGTCTGCCTGAAAAATATTGATGATGATTTGCAATAAAATTATTTATACTTCTGAAGTTGTTTTGATGTAGTTCTGTGTTGTCTTGTTGAAGTTATCTTTGTTTTACTTCACTAAAGGGTTACTACATCACAGCCTTCAATCCTGGGTGACCATAGGAAGAATTATAGTGGCATTTCTTTCCTGAGTACTCCAACAATCAAAACAAATATCCACTTCAGAAGACAGCTGAATTGACACATGCATCTATAGGCTGAAGGCTATAATACATATTTAGCACATAGTCAAGGTTATACAATGAAAAATAAGATAAAACCACCAAGAAAACAGAACAAAAACTAAACAAAAATGTACACAGCAGACACGCTAGGAAGTCCATGACCGCCTGAAACCAGAACAAAACACAATAAAGTTGGCGACTGTACAGAACAAACGTTAATCAACAAATTCATAACCACTAAACATGTATAAAACATATTTGAACACACTGATCAGGGACATACACCCAACAAGGTGTTATAAAAGTTAAACGTGAAGGCAAGATATTCAGTTCTTGGTTACACAGTACGCATTTCACAGCCTTTTTAAAGACTGATTGAAAGAGAGTTTATCTGCTTTAATGAAGTCCACCAGTAGGAGGCGCCGCCAATTGGTTCAATTTCCAAACCTGTTACTTGCATGACTTGACTTTCTTGCATCATGGATCCCTGTCTGTTTAACCTGCTCAAGTGTTTCTAGACTGATGGAGCATTCCCTCCAAGATTGTCTAAATACCAGAAGTGTCATTTCCATCAAAGGCTGAGAAGAGTACAAGGGTACAACCTGGACAGGTCTCCAGCTCATCGTAGGGCCACATGAGGACAGACAACCATTGTCACTGAGCCCTAGTTTGTCACCAGGCAGTTGTCAGTTACTGTCATAGACGCGCAAGTTCATTGTGACACCGTACGAGAAAATGTCTCAAAACATGGTCAGCTTGACGTAGGATATTTCTTATGTGAGGAATTATTTAAATTTTAAAGAATATTAAAAAATGTAAAGGGCAACCTCTGAAGGTGACGGTGCTCCATGGGAAAGCGGAGGCAGATGTAGTGTTTGTCGACTGACCATGTCAGCAGCACTGGTGCACACGGCAGAAAAAGACCAGAGATGTGATCTTCAGTAGGTTGTCAGAGTACACGCTTTCCTATCAGATTGTTGGTCTAAGTCACAGATTGGGAAGATTATTATGTATAATTATCCTAATAACAATACATTGTTTTTGTTTTGATTTCAAGTGAATCAGTGTCGTCATAAAAAGGAGGTGGAATACACACCAGTCAAAGTAAAAAAATACATAAACATCTCATAGTTGTGATTGTATTATTGTTATTTTTTGACGAAAATAAGTTATCAACAGAAATTAAAATTGCACAGGACATTTGACACACTTCATTTGTAAATGAAGTATGTATGAAGAACTACATATACATATATCATATAATGAGTTTTGGTAAATTGCTGTTTTCATTTCTTTTCAATCCAGATGAAGGTATTACAAATACTTGGTATAAAAAGAAGCCTCTGCTCAACCGATCATCCTCAGACAAACGGACTGGTGGAAAAGATGAACGGGACCATCCAGAGGTATCACATATTAAATGATATATATTTTTATTTGTCAAAGAATTGTTCTGTCATTTGTTATTTCTTCTAGGGCACTGCCCAAATTGGTGCAGAACAGGCTGGAGGAGTGGGACAGACATTTGGACGCTGTCCTGTTTGGACTGAGGACCATGGAGCAAATTACCACAAAATTCTTCCCCCCCTTTTTTTTTGTGTGTTTGGGAGAGAGGCCAGGTACCCGTCTGAAGTTCCAGACGAACATAGAGTGAGTTGCACTTTGTACTAACAGTTGTACTTTGTTAACAGACACACTTAGGAATAGTTAGAATGTAATAATAGTGTCACAATCGGCATAATGTAACATTAGAATCATACATCAGATATAATTTCTGAGGTGGACAGCAGTATTGAACCTGTCTGTTGAGGAGGTTACAGAGGATGTCCTTAAATAGGACAATGCTCTCCAGAGGACTATTACCAACATGACAGCCAAACCTCACAAGAAAAAGGGAAGAAAACCTGCTCCGGACTCTCGGACAACAAGAAAAGGGGGTAAACTGGACCCCACATACCTTGAGCCCGATACAATTTTGGCCTCAGATGGCCAAGGAGCGGTCTTTTCAAAAATGTTTTCAGGACATTTTTAACACAGGTCCCCAAAGAGAGAAAGTGAGGCGAGATGTTAACATTATTTTCTTTGAAAATGTTTTCCCTTTTGGCCATACTTTAAATTCTTTTACATTTTTGACAGACAAAATGTGTTTCTAAAAATGTATTTTTGAATTACAGGTTATCAGCGCATATCTGACCCTCCTTGTCAGAAAATATAATGAGGGGAACACAGAGAGGGCATGTGCAGTGGACTCCTTTGAAATGTCCAACATGTGGGAGGGAAAAAACCCAGGTTAGGTATGACACAATATTGCCTCATATTCTTTTACTAATACATACAACACAAAATATTATCATCATCAGGCACTTCTGATTTGTTATCTTACATCTAATTACGTCTAATTATTTTTCCAACATGTTTGGTGCATGTTCTTCAACTGCACATGCAGTAGTGCATACTACTGCTGAAGAACTGCAAAGCTACAGCGTTTTGATTAAATTGTAACTCTGGTAAGCTGGTAAGGTCACCTACATGTAAGGTGACCTTAAGTTAAGTGTTAGCATTACATGTTTACAACTGTTTGACAACTCCACATCTGGTGTCAACACATTGCTGTCTCCTTGAGATACAGGTGTTTTGTTTTTCCTTCCTTTTTATAATCCTGAATAACAATAGGCTGTATAATAGGCTTTGTATGTACAGTACGTGTGGACAGTATGTAGGAGCTAACAATAAATGTCGGTATCTACGTATGTCTGTGTGTAGAAAATAAATGTTTTTTCTGCCAAAACTCATGAATTCAAGTAATTCTTATCAAGTATTTCCAAAAAGTAGAGGGTACCAACTGAGGTGGTAATCTGTTACATATGATGCTTCAGGATAAAGACCATCCATTTTGAGGGACAGAATTACAAAGAAGGACCTGCAATATTAATTTCCAGAGACAGAGCTTCAGACATACCATGCACATACTGTAAAGACATGTCTATCACATCATTGTCACAACTGATTTCGCTACCAAGCCACACTTCTTTTGGGCACAGTTTTGATAAGTACGTAACAACTAACATTAAACTTTCTACGACGTTTAATCCAAAGAAAATCAGACATATTAACACTATCGCTCAACAGGCTGTTTTGCATGCTCCCATGGCCAGATTCTGGTAGAGAGTCAGTTTTTTCACGAAACAGCCTGTGGACTTGTTTTTTTTAATCTAAAATTGAAATTTCTGACAATTTTATATCGATTCAGAATTGTTATACTGAGAATCGAGATTCTTTTATGAATAGATTTTTTGGCACATCCCTGGAGTGTAATACTCTTCAAAAAAGGTAAGTGCTTGGCCATTACAGAAATAAAGCATGACAATTTAATTTCTCTCTCTCTGGCAACTCCTCACCAAGGCTGTTAGAGAAGAGTACACGCTTGGGATTGTTGTGTTGTCACGATGGCCCAACACAAATCTGGAAAAGCTGCACTTTGAAGCCTCAAGTCTGTGTACAAGCCATTGTCTTGCGCAGTGCAGGGAAAACTTGCAGGGAGGTAGCTCAGGACCTTGGCAGAAGCATACGATGGGTGAAGAAGTAGTGGTAGAGATACCAGAGTTGGGACTCCCTTGAAGACATGCCCCATACAGGTCGCACCTCAGTTCTGAGTTGAGGGCCAAGGACCTCATCTGCAAGGCCAAAGGAAATAGATACCATCTTGCCACAGACTGAATGTCAGCCGGGTCGAAGCCGAGGTTTTGGAGCGGACCCAGAGATGCGAGAACACACACACAGAGGAACGTCAAATGAATCAACAGACGATTTATTGCACAAGCAGGAAGAACACAACGAGTAACGGTAGAAAACAGCATAAATCCACAAACGAGAACAAAACACATGTAGGAACAAAAACACAAACTGAAAATCATGCACTGTGGCGGACAAGAATAGCCTAGTCATAGCATAGTCCTCGGCCTCGGATCCTTCCACACTCGGCGGGCCCGGCGCAGGTTCTCCTGAACCAACGAAACGGCGATAGCTCTCTCCTGCTCGGGGAAGAGTGGCGGCTGGTAGCCCAGGGAGGCCTCAAAGGGGGAGAGGCCCGTGGCGGAGGAGGTCAGGGCATTGGGGGGCGTACTCGATCCAGGGAAGGTTGTTCAGTCCAGTCGGTGGGGTTCTGGGCTGCTACGCAGCGCACGGAGGCCTCCATGTCCTGATTGGCCCTCTCCATCTGACCATTGGTCTGCGGGTGGTAACTGGAGGAGAGACTGGAGGACGCGCCCAGCGCCGCACAAAAAGCTTTCCAGACCCGGGAAATAAATTGCGGGCCTCTGTCCGGCACAATATCTACAGGAATTCCATGAATCCGGAAAACCTGGTGAACCAATAGGTCGGCAGTTTCTCTCGACGAGGGTAACCCAGGCAACGCCACAAAATGGACCGACTGTTACGTTCGGGTCCAGGGAGCTCTAATGGCAGACAAGTGACTCACACGAAGGGCAGATGGTCGAAAGCAAAAGGCTTTAATCAGAACAAAGGTACACGGGCGAACAGCCGGTCGGAAAACAAACGCCAAAACCAAGGGTGCGGGAGCTAGCTCTACCAAAATACTATAAACAACTGAGGGAGGACACGGAGCAAAAGGCCGGTCAGACGACAAACCAAACGAATAAGGACGGCTACGAAAACAAAAGGCCTCCAGGCTAAAACAAACGAAAATAGCTAGCTGACGGAGGCGAACGCCAAACTGGAATAAAAGGAACACTGAACGACTACGGGGTTCAGCAGGAGACAGGAACGCATGCAGCAGGGCAGGGGGGTGCCGGGATCTGGGACGAAGGTTTGGGCAGACAGGGACACGAGGCAGGGGTTCGGGCAGACGGGAAGCAAGACAGGCGGGAAGGGACAACGGTTCGGCGACGAGCTGTAGACTGCCGGCCTCCTTAAGTAGCGCACACCTCGCCGCCGCTGATTGGGAATGCAGCACACCTGCGAGCGAGAGAGAGAGAGAGAGAGAGGGAGGGGGAGAGAAGAGGGACGGAGGAGGAAGGCTGCACTAGATGGGGTCAGAGGCACGGGACGTGACACCGACTTGGAAAAACAATCCACTATGGTGAGAACCGTGTTTTTACCTCTCGACTTTGGCAGCCCAGTGACGAAGTCCACGGCGATGTGTGACCAGGGACAATGAGGCACAGGAAGGGGCTGAAGAAGGCCGGAGGGAGCCTGATGGGAAGCCTTGCCTCTGGCGCATACCGTTGGTGGCGGAGACGAACTCCCAGACGTCCCTCTCCATGGCAGGCCACCAGAAACGTCGACGAAGGAAGGACAGGGTTTTGTGCGGAACCTGGATGACAAGTCAGCCTAGAGGAATGGGCCCACTGCAGCACCTGCGAACTCACCCCGGCAGGAAACGAAGAGACCGTGGGGAGGTCCACCGCCAGGGTCTGTTCCGCCCTCCTCGATCTCCCACATAGCCGCGGCCGCTATCCTGTTCGAGGAGAGAATCTGTTAGGGAGGTTCGGAACCCCCCTCAGTGTCCAGCTCAGTTCCGGTGAATTGCCGGGACAGGGCATCGGGCTAACATTTCTGGACCCTGGCCGGTAGGTGAGGGTGAAATTAAAACGTCTGAAGAATAACGCCCACCTGGCTTGCCGGGAGTTGAGCCTCTTGGGCCGACCGGAAGTACTTGAGTTCTTGTGGTCGGTCCACACCACGAATGGCTGCTCCGCCACTCCTCCAGAGCCATCTTTTCCACCAGGAGCTCTCGATTCCCCACGTCGTAGTTGCGTTCGGCTGGAGAGAGCTTGCGCGAAAAGAAGGCACAGGGGTGAAGACTCTTGTTGGGAGCGGGCCGCTGGGAGAGGACCGCCCCTACCCCGATGTCCGAGGCGTCCACCCCACAGGGTTATTCCTGTTTACATGGTAAATTGTAATAATTGGGATATCTCGATAAAACCAACTACACACGGAGAACGTCATGACGCAATTCCGGCAATTTCCATTTCTTCTTCCAGTATCCAAATCCAAAACAATAAGAACAACAGGGGCACGGCAGACAATGAACAACCCGGGTAGCAGTCGCCTTCTTTTACGCCTTTTTCAGCGTCTTCCAGAGGTGCTTGATATGGTCTGGCGTTTGTACAAATCCTGCTTTGTGCAACTTTTTCGCTGTAACTTTTTAACCCAGGGGTCATATTTAGGTTTTTAAAAAACAGAAGATGAGCATATTCTAATTTTATTATAATTATTTAAAGGAGTTATTTGTGTTTACATGGCCGTGCGCATCCGGGTTGTTGCTAATATTCCAGTTAGAAAAGTGTTATTGGCTGCGGGTAAACATTCATTCATTCATTATCTGCCGGTTACTGGTCACGGGTGTGCTGGAGCCCATCCCAGTTGTCGCAGGTAAACAATCGTTGTAAATTAAATGAAGAGGATAGTTTTCATTCACTTTTGCTGCTCAGATATTGGGCAGCAAAAACAGCCACAAGAGTTTATGAGAGTTTAAAAAAATGGTATTTACATTCGAATCTGTTGTCTTTTGACTTCAGAGTTACATCACAGCCTTCAATCCTGCGTGACCATAGGAAGAAATATAGTGACTTTTCTTTGCTGACAACTCCAACAATGAACACAATGATCCAGGTGCATGAAACCTCATTTAAAATCTTTGAACATTGATAATGAATGGTGAGAGATAAATTAAAGTAATATGACATCAGAAAAAAATGTTCCCAGTGTCTAAGTGATGATCTCTCTGATTATGTAATATTTGAGCTGCTGGCTGTGTCAACAAACA
>NW_027614008.1:0-30912 GCF_965212315.1 Lampetra planeri
GGATCGACCACAAAGCCTCAAATGTGAGTTCATATTTGTCCACAGCAAACGTAACTTCTTTGTTATTTTGCATGGGAATACACGCTGAGTATAATATCATGTATCATGTATAAATGTGTATATATACGTATTGTTATATCTATCTATTATAGACGCCGACACTACTACGTAGTGAGTAGGGTTTAGGGAGTAGGGAACGATTCCGGACACAGCCCATGCTCTATGATTTTCATGAAGCCAAAAACAGTCCCATATGGTGAATTAATACGTTTATTTGGTGGAAAAAGATCTGCCAGACTGCTTCTCTCTCCCATTTTCAGGTTCTCACGTTTAGGAGAAGACATGCAGGCGGTCTTCAACTGCTTCCACATCTCCAACGTAGATCACGTCTGTCTCGTGAGATACCGGAGTGTTAAAATCCTTACGATGACCCCACCATGACATGAATCATAGGATTCTTCCTGACATCCCTCCTGCCCACAGGATGTGTGAACCCTTCTCAGCGTCTTGTGTGAAGCTGTTGTGTGAGTGCGGACACGTGCTGCTGCGTCGCCGTGTTCTCACCGTCAGCGTCTGCCAGCCTGTAGACGGTTTTCCTGCCGGGGACGGTGCTCTTCTGTGGGTCCTCGCTGATCTTCATGCGGGGCACCCCCCTTACCTCCACCAGCTGACGCGCACACACACACACAACATTACACGCACGTGAGCGCCACACACAGAATCATTCCCTCGACCGTTAGCGTCAACAGCGCCACCTTGTACACGCATCCCAGCGACGGCTGCTTGGTGCAGGTGACCAGATGTGTCCCGACGCCGACCACATCGATCTCGTTCTCCTGCCGCACACACACGAAGGTCGGACATCACGGTGTAAGCTGCAGTTTCCCTGCCACCGTTTACCTTCTCGTTGAGCGCCGCCAGACTTTCCTCCGACACGTTGTTGGTCCCTACGATGAGCATCGAGTCAAAGGCAGCGACGGAGAAACTGCCGGAGGTGAAGAGGAGATCACACACACACACGAGGAGACCTAAGAGGGATCCAACGTCTCACTCACTGTTCGCCGCAGCGCCGGAAGACCCGGCGGACGTCCACCGACTGCCTGCAGAGGTCGCCGCTGTCCAAACGGACGCCGAGCGGCCCGGTAGCCCAGCTCGGACAGCGCCAACGCCACGGCGCAGAAGCTCAGCAGGCCGCTGCTGAGAGGACACAGTACATTAAAGGGTCAGTTCGGCAACTTTTACCAACTGCTTAAGAATTTCTAAAACTTTCTAAAACTCTCATTTAAGACTGTAACAGGCATGTTGACAGCAGTCGAGGCATGCGAAGGGGGTGTGGTCACCTGGAGCGCTAAAGGGTCATTCCGTCTACTGTTTCCCATGAAAGAACTGCTGAACAATAAAATCTCACTTTTTAAAACACTCAGTTTGCAACTGAAACAGGAATCTTGACAGCAGTTGCAGCGTGCGGAGGGGGTGTGGTCACCTGGAGCGCCACAATGAACTGGTTCGCTTTGTGCACATTGATTTGTGCGTTCACGTCTTTGTGAAGGAGGTGAAACGTTCATACCAGCTGACACTGTAGCTGTCAATCACGGCCAGGAAGTTGTGGGGGTAGGCGATGGCGTAGGACAGGAAGGCAGCCAACTCGCCCCTCGCGGATCTTCCCAGCCTCCCCCCCCCAGGAGCCGGCAGACTCGCCCCAGCCAGCCCTTCGTCAGGGAAATCAAGTCCACCGGCTCTGAGTCGTCGTTCGCTGCTGCGAGAGTCTGATTGGGAAGAAAAATATCCAGTGATCTGATTGGACGGGAGGCGTCACATGAGACGATCCGATGACGCTGAAGAGTTCAAAACTCTTGACTCGATCAAAGAATGTACTATTTATTGTTCTTTTCAGCAATACGAAACAAAAAAATGGCATATTAGAGAAATGAAACGTGAGGATCAAACATGATTGGACAGAAACACACGCCCACCTGTGGCCACACCTCCTCCAGCGAGGTAAATGAGGTGACGTAGGAGTGCGCCATCGTACCAGTGACGGGGATCCCGAACAGGAAACCGGCCTGAACGTTACTGGTGAGATCGAAGCCTGGAGGAGAAGAAAAAGAAGATTCCAGAGTGACACGTGTGGCGTCTCTCGTGACCGTGACTTTGCAGCCGTCACCTCCGATGTGGGTGTATCGTGACGCTGTCAGGCCTCCATCGGGGCCCTGTGCTCGACGCAGACCCATTTCAAGCAGCCTCCTCTTCGGGCCCCGCCGCCAGCCGGAAGCGAGCGGCGTTGCTGCAGACGAGACTATGAGGAGAAAACGATTGTTGTCTCTGTGATCGATCAGTGAACTTGTGAACGTGTGTCATACCTGGCGTAGTTCACCAGACACAGTAGACTGGTCTCCAGCAGCTGAACCACCGCCAGGGGGCCAGACACCTCCATCAGAGGCACCTGCAGACGTCACAGACAGGTCAGATCTGCTGAGCGACGCTCACTGCGACCTTTGACGCCCCCCCCCACCCGCACAGTTCACCCTGGCAAAGACGACGGTGCCCTCCGGCACAGAACGGAGTGTGACATCGGAGCAGTCCAGGCCTCGCAGGAACTGGAAGAAGGCGGGATCAGTGGCGGGGGGCAGGACGGAGCGCAGGAAGTCCACATCTGGGTTCACAGACATTTATGGATGTGATGTCACACAAGCACGCGCGTCCTCATGTGACCGTACAGAAAGCAAATCTGAGCATCAGTATATGAACTGTACTTTTACTTTAGCTTAGCATTAGCCACTTTATCAGGGATTACTGCAGTATTACAATGAACACAGCTGTTCCTAACGCCACCTTGCTTCCTCATGTGTCTGCCGTAGGCGGTGGAGGAGGAGGCTGCTTGACCGGAACCGGTTCTCATCCCTCCAGCTCGTCAAATATTGACGTTTCATCTTGGCTGACTCTGATGTACAGAGGTAACTTTTGTACGAGAGTGTTCCAGTGCGATTCTACTACGTTAGTGCTGGGTGGTTAACTGGTTCATAACGAAAACCGGTGTTTATTTTTCTTATGATATGAATTTTTCATATACCCCAATACCGGTGGATAGCGTACACAACGTTGGGAACGTAGCGCAGCGGACATTGTTTGACAGGGGACTGTTCTGCAGTTACACTCAATGAAGTACGTGATTTTCAGCAGTGAACATTGATAAAAACAGGGAAAGTTGCAAAACTGAAGTTGACACAGAAGAACTTATAAGAGGGGCCATTTCTTCAGTGACAATACGCCACAAATGTTGTAGAGCTACAGTTGTAGCCACAAGCATGTCTTGGAATATCCAGAAGGAATGAAACTAAGATCTTGAAGATGTGTTTGCTACGGGTGCTACGACAATAAAAGCAAACGGTGGATTGAGATGACCAACGCCATCACTATCCACTTCGCCAAAGACATGGTACGGATGAGTAGTGTTGAGAAAGTTGACTTCAGGGAGATGATTCAAACACCGGATCCCAGATATGTGATAGTGAGTCGAAAATACTTCAGCCAAATAGCTTGGAAGAGTCCATCTTTTTGTTTACATGCCTCAACTTTTACAAAATGTTTTTCCAAGTTGTTTTCAAAGTTGGAAAAATAAAAGGGTTCTGTATTTTGACTACGACTGTCATGCATTGTGATTTATTCACTTCATTAGAATCATGAGTGCCACCTCTTTGTAAACAGTAACATTTTGTGAGGCCATGCAAACCTAATACCAGTGTAGACATCAATGTTTCTCTACAATATTTACTCCTCATAACAGTGAAATATGCCTTTGCCAATTAGTCTCTAATTCATGAAAAATGTGGTTAACACACAGGCGTGCATGAAAAAAAAAAAAAACGTGATATACCGTGAAACCACTTTGAAAAATACCGTGGTATAACTTTTTGGTCATACCGCCCAGCACTAGATTCTACATTTCATACAGACTCTGTTTGTTGCTAATTCAACCTCGTGCTCATCATCACTGTCTGAAATCAGAAACCTGCAGCTGCAAATCCATGTTCCCTGAAGTCTCTTGATGCACGTCAATAGTCTGTTGGACCAGCTAACACACACACAAACACACACACACACACACACACACACACACACGCCAGTTTTCAAGTTTTTCTCATTCTCAGTGAACAGTCCCTCCAGGAATGTGACGCCTCCATCATGTTTCTCATCAGTCGTCTGACATCAAGCGACCATAATGAACCAAAAGAGTCAATAGATACCAATAATTCTAGGTAATATCCTAAATACTACAACTAAAAATGATAGATAATATTATATAATATATACTAAACACTACTAAGACTCCTTCTACTACTAATTAATACTACTATATAACAACAACAAACGCTATAACTACTATATATGTTATATAAATTATATATATTACTACTAACAGTAGTATCACACACACACACACACACACACACACACACACACACACACACACACACACACACACACACACACACACACACACACACATCAAAGTCCAAAGTCCGGCTGACGATCACGTGTGTGTGTGTGTGTGTGTGTGTGTCCGCGACTCCGCGGGGATGCGCGCACCGCCACGGGCGCAGCCTCGCGTCTCCCGCCGCCGGTCCGGAGGATGACAAGTTGGTTCCGGGCGGATTGAAAGAGGAGAAGTGGTTCTCACCTCGGTCGGAGAAGCGGAAACTGCGCAGGAACAGCAGACAGTCGTGGAGCCCCCGCGAACAGCGCGAAGCCGCCGCCGAACGGGTTCTCCCTGAAGAACAGCTCGAAGGCGGCGGGGCTCCCGGTGCCGCTCGGCCCGCCAGTACGCGTAGGCCATGGTGACCTGGTACAGGTCGGTGAGCAGCGGCGGCGCCCGGTCCCGGACCGACCCCTCCGTGAGCCCGCATGTGCGGCCGGACGGAGCTGCCATGTTCTCGGCTGCAGTTCCACAGAGACCTCTGGGACATGAAGTTCTGCTCCCAGGCTCCGGAGGGGTGTGGGGGGTGGGGGTGGGGGGCGGGGGCCTGGACTGGAGAATGTAAACTCATACCTTCAATTAACCTGTCAGAAACCAGATGAACCTGACACTTCAATGAAACACACAGCTCAAGAAACACCTAATTACCATAACAGTGCATCTACAAGAAAATGTTGCTGAAAGTGAAAGTGTTCCTGAAAGTTGGGAGCAGCCATGGTGTTGTCATGTAATCCCATTCACTCTGTTGCTGTAAGCCGGTGGGTCATTGTCGTAATGACAGCAACTGGGCTGTGAACTCCATTGTCTTCTTCTCCTTCTAGCTCCTTCTTCACACCAGGCAGGGGAACCGAGTGCAACTTCTCAGCTTTCAGGAGCCATTTGATGTTTTCTGATAGCTGTTCAAGGGTTATTGACCATAAATAAACATTAACTTTCAATATACTTTAAATTGTCCCTTAAGTGAACAGAGGTCAGGCACAAATACAAGACAAAATACAAATCTTGATTTTTAAGTTTTCTTCATGTTTTTATTATTATGGATGAAGTGATTCTGATGGTGCAACAAAAGCTGCTGTTGCAAAGCAACACAATCTCCTGTACCAATCCTGTACCACGAAGCCGGATGTTGGTTTTAGCCAGATAAGTTCAGGGTTGATCCTGGATCTTCTGTACCACCAAGTCTGTTACCATGGTAATTTACTCTGAAAAACTATCCTGCTCCAGATCAGGGTAACTGTCAGGATTGAATCGGATCCTGTGAACAGCACCACCCACTGGCCAATCAGATGTCAGGAAAAACAATTACCTGCCCATTCCTCCAGGTAAGACAAGTGATGAGAGAGCTACGGCGTGAAAGAATCTTCCGGGACCGATCTAACCCGTTAAATTTCACTGAATTTTACCGATTCTCACGCCCTGGATCACAGTCAGTGTACATCACCCTGAGGTTCTTTGACACGGGCCGTTTCCTTTATTCAGTGGGAGATGAAACACCGTCTGTCAGTGGTCCACCAAGTGACCTCTGACCTCACTGATTTAAAAGACGAGTTCATTGTCTTCACAAGACACTTTCCCATACATGTGGTTCAGTGAAGGAACTGTGAACAGTGTCATCTCCACACCTCATTCATAGTGTTTGAGGGTTCCCCCTCTTTTTTGAAGAGGGAGATGACATTTTTGTTCTTTGTCCCTGATCATTTCTCACACAGATCCATCAGACTGGATTCAGACTGTAGGTCCAGGTAGCTTCCTTCTCTGTCACATGTGAGGAGGAGTCAGGTGGGGGGGTACTTGAGGGAAGTAGTAAAATCATCTGTTTTACGGTCGGAATGTATGAATGGCGGGGGGGGTGTCGTGCGCTGATTGTGATTGGTCTACTGTCTCTGAACACGCCTCTTATGCACGTTCACGGGTCTCGATGAGACAAACCGAGGTTGAATTAGCGAGTTGATACCCATCTTTATGGTACTGAGTATCCGATTGCACTTCTTGACTATGACACACAACACATGAATGTTGTTAAAGGCACAGGTCGCAGAAAACAGCTGGACTGATGTGAACAAATCTGACATTCTGATGATGATCTTTATTCTGATGTTTGTCATTCTGTCAGCAGGAACCTTCCACCACCGCAGCGCTCGGAAGAACCCAAACACTAGAAATGTGATGCAGCACCATCGTACCATCACGTCCCATCAAGCTCGTCTGCATTGAAACTCTAGGAGGCGCCAGAGACGGCTGTTTCTTGTTTTCTTTTCAGATTTTGTGTTCTACAGCAGGTGAGGAAACATTTGCTCTGTGAGAACTTTCACCATCTGCGGTATGAACAGATTAATGATGATTACTATGGCAACAACGTTGTATATTGATGTATCTGAATGTGCACACCAGTTCTTTAAAACAATCTTCTCAAGTGTTCCACAGAAATCAGTTTGGTGTTACCCTACTTCGCCCTCCTCCGTCGCGGCGAAGCTTCCTGCCAGCTCATTGGTCAAGGTGTGCTCCTGCCCCGCCCAAAGGAAGTGTGTAGGCTGTCCTGATTGGCCATGGTCTGGGGCGTAGATGAAAAACGGACTGAGCTCGATCGCCAGGGCCGACCTCACCAGGCCCACGCCGCCCGCCCCGCTCTGAGCAGGGATGGTAAACCCGCCCGCTGGCCGGGTGCACGTACAGCGCCTCCGGGCGGAACCCCACGGTCAGCTTCTCCTCCCCCCCGCAGAACGACAGACGCTCCTGCTCTCCTGCGAGTCCCTGCAGCAGGTGAGTGAAGACAACGGGTCGGTCGTCGCAGCGCAGGAAGTTCCTCTCCCTCCCACACAGAGACAGGAAGGGGAAGTCATCCTGGTAACGGCCGCTGTGGTTGAAGCGCAGGCGGCTGAAGAAGAAGACCAGGAAGTGTTTGTCTGGAAAACAACAACCCAATTATGAGACACACGACTCATCTGCACCCGTCAGCTGATGTCTGTCTATGCTTTCAGGATTCCACTGGTTGGCTGCAGATATGGACCACATTCAGTCAGTATCATCATTTTTTTCATGGTTCAGAAATGTGTGCGCGTCAAATTGTGTTCACATGAACTTGCAGACTTTGCTTGTTTCATATTTATATTTTTTTCAAGCACAGGAGGGGAACTACTGATAAAATATATTAAAACCACAGATGAGGTACATTAGATTAATTTTGAACATCACAGTCATGATGACAAACAGAATATAATAGGAATGAAACCGAGAACAAATGAAATGTGGTAAAGGAGGGCAAAAACTAAAAATTGTTGGACTATTCCTTTACAGACTAATGTTCAGGCTGGTGATGAAGTAAAAAAAAACAAAAGTAAAGTGTCTTTTACCTTTGAAACACGTGACAAAGTTCTTCACCTTGGTATCATCCAGAAACAACTGGAAGTCAGAGTTTATTCGACTTATTTAACGAACTATGACAAGAATTATTTTTTAGTCTTCTTCATGAACACCAATCTTTACCTGTCCCTGGTGGTCCATGTAGTAGAAGTACTCTCGGATCCGCGGTTCGGGGCTCTGGCCCTGGATGTACCCAGCGGTGGTTCTGGTTCTGGAGCAGGTGAAGCCGGCGGCGAAGCAGCGAGGAGCACACAAACTCCCCCAGCGCAAAGCCGACGTCCGGAGAACGGACATGTCCGAACACAGGCCCGAACGGTTCCGAACGAACGCGAAGGACGAACAGCGTGTTTGAGTCTTCAGGGGACGGTTACGTTCAACAACCTGACGTCTCCTTTCACATTGTTATTTGGTTCTGACGGATTTCACCCGGAAGGTCTCTAATGTTCGAACCGGAGGTTGGTTGAATAACTCTTTTTTTTAGCTGCTGCCACCCAGTGGCCATGGATGGTCACTTCTGGAACGTACGGCATAGCACTGTAAGATAAGATAAGATAAGATAAGATAAGATAGCTGTTAGCTGAGCTAGTGTCCTCCTGTTGCCCACCTCCTCCAGAGTGTCCAGAGCTGGCCCTCTGTCCCGGGCCGAGGTGCTGCCTGACCAGCAGACTATTCCATGTAAAATGGCTGAGACCAGCACAGAGTTGTAGAGGGTCTTAAGGAGTGTCCCCTGAATCCACAAGACCTCAGTCTCCTGGGCAGGAAGAGCCGGGGAAGGGGCTCTGACCCTTCCTGAACAGAGCGTTCATTCATTTCTTTATTAAACACACTTACCCAGTTGAACTTCCCCTTTTATTGTTGATATGAAATGGTTTGATTTCTCTCTCAGCAGCAGAAGAAAAACAAGTTCTCCAGAAACCACAGAAGAAGACGCAAGACATCTGACGTCACTCACAGCTGCTGATTGAAACCCGAGAGACGCGCACGCGCACGCGCACGCACGCACACGTACCTGCAGCTGGTGTCTCTTCCGCCTTCCACGGGGCGGGTGGGTTGTGTCTACCTGGACAGTAATGGCGCCGTAGTCGGACGGCTCCAGAGCTTCGATCGATCGAACGGTGAGTTCTCTCTGACGAACACCGGAACTAATTTAACAAGCGAATGAAGCTGAAGTCGATGTCAGAAGTTGTTCGGTTTTATTTGGACTCATCAAACTCAGTAATGGTGAATAAAATATGAAGGTTTTAGTAACTAACAGCTCAGGCGACATTCAAACATAAACCAGTTTCACTCCGCTGTTGTTTCGAAGTTAAACCTGATTATTGATCCGTGATTCAGTGTGAGTAGGAGAAAGCAGGTTTGTTCATCCTGGAATGAAGGAAAATTTCCTGTTTTTTAAAGTTTAAGTGTTTATGTAAACTGACAGAAATCAAACCAAGTATCAGTAACTGAAGTAAGAAACATTCCACAGTGATTGTCTCATTTCAGAATGAACCAGACCTGCTTTGTGGAACAGACCCCTGAGCACACTGCTGGAACAAACCTGATTTATTTGTAGCTATTTCCTCCTGACCAGAAGTGAATTAAAAGATTATTTTACATAAATATCGTGGTATTTTTTCTGTGACGCTTTAATGCCAAATTATCTTTGGGTCTGTATGCCTCTGTTGACCCTGTTGACCAGGTATGAGTCATCCACCCCCGTCCAACCGCGGCCACCGGGACAGAAACGGCGGTCACCTGCACCACCATGACAACAAACGCTCGTCACCTGACAGGTGAGAGCATCACATCCTTCGGACACGTCGTCTGTTGTAAACAGTTCTTCTCAGAGTTCTTCTCGTGTGTGTGTGTATGTGTCCCAGGACGTCCTCTCGCCCACCGTACTACCCCAGAGAGGACTACCACCACCCCCACAACCAGCCGGACGTCCGAGCCGACCACCACGACTCTAAATGCACAAACGTGTGCTCCAGGAGAGGTGAGTCTTGGACACACCCTCTGAGTGTGACGCTGTGTCAAAGGTCACGAGAGCTGCAACTATTGATTATTCTGCTAATTGAATATTCTACAGATTATTTACAATTAATTGAGTAATCGGAGCAAAATTGTTTTTCCAGCACTGACGTGATGATTGACAGTGTGATACTATTCAATTCAAGAAACAAGGAAACCAGAAAACGTGAAATGAATGAATGAATGAATGAATTGATTAGTAGTCGTCTTCTGTAGAAATCACTATTTGACAGATCTCACATACAAACACAAACACCTCTAAGACATGGACATGCACTCTCGGTACTAGAACGTTTTGTCTGACTGTGTCCAACTACTGGTCAGACGTGGAGATGATTCACACATTTCATCACCAGACATCCATTTCCAACATTCGCGTTAGCATTAACTGGGTGCTTGCGGCTGTAATGCCTCAGCGTCATTGTTGTGCTGTGTCGTAGTATGATGCTGTTTATTTATCTGCGTTGGTTTGTAATTCGCTTCCGCTACGTTTTGTCACTGTGCTGCTGCTGCTGTTTCTGCTTTTCGTCGTTTTATTCTTCAGTGTGTGCTCCGTTTAAGGGCGTGAGCACCACATGGTCCACACTGTTGTGTTGTTTAAACAGCAGCCAGGCTTCATCTCGAGTCAAAGCCTCGAGGATTTTTCATAATGAAGCTACTGAAGTTATGGAGGAATCATTTCATGTCGTCTGGAGGTTCTTTTTCGGTTCTTGCAC
Organism: Lampetra planeri; assembly: GCF_965212315.1. Taxonomy (NCBI): domain Eukaryota; kingdom Metazoa; phylum Chordata; class Hyperoartia; order Petromyzontiformes; family Petromyzontidae; genus Lampetra; species Lampetra planeri. The sequence continues at coordinate 10,564 of NW_027614008.1, forward strand.
CATTTGAATCGATTTTTCCTGTGTGCGTTGACAGGTATCGTCCTGATCTGCGCCGTCCTCACCAACAGTCTGGTGCTGATCTGCGTGGTCGCCGCTCAGATGGTGACGTCGGGCATGTCCTCCATGGGAGGGCTCGGCGGCTTCAACATCAACTCCAACTTCAACCTGCAGGGCACCGAGCTGCAGCAGGTGCGAGACCTGGACATGCAATACAGCCAGATGAGAGCGCCGGGGATCTACGGCGGCATCGCCTTTAGCCTCACCATGGGCGTGGTCTCGCTGCTGTTCGTGGTCGCCGGAAACAAACCCCCCCACCTGATGTCCCGCAAGCTTCTGGTTGGAGCACTGGCGTTCCAGGCAGTGGGCGCCGTGTTGTACGTGGTGGCGGTTGGTCTTTACCTCCACTTCATCATCAGGGTCAACTCCACGGACGTGTGCAAGCGCCGCGAACGGCTGTACGCACGCAACGGCTACACCTGGATGAGCTGTGACGTTAGCGGCGCTGACGCGGCTGTGGCTTTGTTTGGGCTCATCACTGCCATCCTGTACGCTGTCGGCACGGCGCTCACCGTCCAAACCATCCGAGGAGTGAGACGCTACCTGCAGGAGCGTAAACGCTGGGAGGTGCCGCGGCAGCAGCCTCGGTCGCACCCACAGAGGGCGCCACTGAGGGCGGAAACAACCTCAGTGTGAGCGGATGCACTGAAGCTTCATTCAATCTTAAACAGTTTTTACATAGTTTTATAGACATCATCGGCTGTGAATGTGGATGGGATCGACTGTAAATCGTTTTTACTTTTCATGAATGTTTTATCTGTATTTGTTCAGTAGCTGAGTGGCTGCGTTATGTTTAAGGAGTTGAACTATGGTCAAACAATTTTAGAGCCTGATCCCTCATGTGGATGGAAATATATTTGATCAAACCCGATTAGTGTGTTTCACTTTAATTGTACAATGACGTTGGAAAACGTACTGTTTTTAGAAAAAAATAAAAGAATAATTTAGTAATGTAAAATCAATCTGTTGTTTTTCCTCTTCTCCGCTCCACTCCCGCCACCTCGTGAACTTTTCACTGACTATGCGATGACATGACCAACAGCTAATGTGTTCAGTTAGAACGCAAACAGGCAACAAGTCCGGTGTTTGACACGTCCGTGGATGTGCAGCCAAATTCCTCCGGAACAAAGCTAACGGTCACAGGCTCCAGCCAGCCAGTCTGGACAGGTGACACCAGGAAACCTGTTGTTTATTTCAGTTCAATTCAGAGAATAATTACAAATAATGTTTATTAAATTGAAGAAATTTGTCCATTGTTAGCGCGTCTAACATCCACCCAACAGTCAAAAGTACATCAAGTCTATGGTTGGAATGATTGGTGGATTACTTCCAGATGTGACTGAAAGAACCCGGCTGCTAGAAGCTGTCTACGGTCAGGTGAGTGCACCCACAACAATCACCGTTAGATTATGATGTGTTAGATGTAGAAACAACGGAAATAGTCTCATTCAATCCTGCTGGCTCTCACAATGGAATCAGCTGATGTACACGCAGTGGACATGGTGACGTCACCTCACCGCGCTGCGTCCCATCTCTGCTGTCCCATACACACACACACACAGTGCTGTGACTGTCAGCTTGAACACCATGCTTGTTGTATTGTTTCAAAGGGCCAGTTCACACGTTTTTATTTCAGTCCTCATCTTGACTGCTCTTATTTGTGAAAGTTGAAGTATCACAAATGTTTTTTGATTGTCTGGACATATATGGCTATTGCTAAAAGCATCGGTATAAGTCACAGCTTTAGTGCATTGTGCATAATGAAACAACAGTCATGATGTTGCTTTCTCAAAAAGGATTGAAATTAATAAATGTGATAAATAAACAGACATTTCATTAGCCTCATAGCTAACTGCCCAAGTCATATTTTAAAGTTTTCAGAAAAAAATAAAAGGCAGATAGCACAATTTTGCCAAAACATGAATTGGGCAATAATGCTATGATATGTTACAAACAGCTTTGGTTCCAAATGATCAGTGCATGTTAAGTTAAGTATGATTGAGGTGACATGTTGGTTTACAAACTAAAGCTTGATTCCTGCTAGCATGATAGCATGATGACATTAGCATCAGAGATGTTTGAGTGGACTGATATCATTCCACGTCCTGACACCACTCGTTAACAAATCCACAGTTGACAAGTTTATCATTTATCTGAAAACTTTTAATTTATTCTAGCAAAAGTGTATTCTGTCATTCATTCATTCAGCTGGTAACAACTGCAGATCGTCCTGCTCAGCGTCTGTTCCCAACCCCGAACGCCTCCACATACCTCCAACAACAGACATGGAATGAGCTTCTGAAATAATCATCTTTTCTCTCAGAGAATATTAGCACGCTTCAGTGACGAGGTCACTTTAAAGTATTAAACTCCTAAGAGTCACCTGACTAACTCAGTTACAGCCACAAACAGGGACACAGCGTCCAAGTACCGTTAACAAACCAACAAGTCCAAAGTAATAAAAAGCATTTAAAATGCTTTGTCAAATTAAAGATCACTTTAAATCAATATACACAATGATGTCATCAACTTAACAAGTTAGAAAAAGTGTTTCCTGGGTCGCCCAGTTGGAGAATAAAAAAACGTAACAGTCTGTTCAGGATCCTCAGAGGTTCTGGAGGAGGCGTTGACACTGGCAGTTCTGGTTCCACAGTTCCCGGCGGTTCGGGCTGGTTAGAGAGGCGTGACAAAGTAGTCCGTAGGTTTCTGGTAGATGTGCGCTTGCTGGTTCTGGTTCATCTGCTCCTGCTGCTGCTGGATGATCTGCCGGACCTCCTCCTCCAGCTCTGGTGGGATGATGAGCTGGTCGTCAGGGTCGGGCTGAGCCGGAGCGGTGAAGTAGCCGCCCTGTTTCCTGACCGGGGCATCAGCAGCCTCCTCGATCAGGTCCTGGTTCCTCCCCTGGCAGGCAACGGAGCCGTTGGTGCGAGCCCCGCGGCCCAGAGTGCCCGACCGCTCCCCGCCGAGGCAGGGTGAGGACGGAGAGACGGGGGAGGAGAAAGGTGGGGCTGGAGGCTCGTGGTTGGTGCTGATGGCGGGAGGCATGCTCGATTGGGTTTGTCTCTGGGGGGCAGGGCAGTCCCTCCCACGCAGGCAGTGGACGTCAGCTTCCACCTCCACGCGGCTGCCATTGGAGAAGACGCCGGCGATGGGCTCCTCGTCCTCGCTGTCGAGCCCGTTGTCGGACATCGCTCCGGAGAACTGCCTCTGGAAGCTTCCTCCTCCGGGGGTGGGGCGTCGCACGCCGGTGCGCCCCGGCAGGCTGGGGTGGGATGTGAGGGGTTCGGTCTGGGGGGGCGGGTCATCTGAGGACGCTGTGGAGCCCACCTCACTGCTCATCTCCGACGTGCTGAACTCGCTGCTCAACTCACTGACTGTTCCCGAGGAGGCCGGCAGCAGCGGGATGCCGCCGTCGCCGCTCACAGAGTAGGTATGAGCACCCAGGCCCGGACTGGGAGGGGGAGGCGGCGGCTCGCAGAAGCAGCAGCAGTCGTCAGTGATGCTGAGCTGGACAACAACGGCGCTGAGGCTGTCGGAGCAGCCGTAGCTCTGAGCCAGAGTCACCAGTTTCTTTGCGGCAGCCAGAGCGTCCGGAACATTCCTGACCGCCTCCACCGCCTCGCTAGGAGACAACATGTCCCACAAGCCCCGGCTACCCAGGAGAAAGAACTCATCCTGCGGGGTGAGTGTCACCATGGAGACGTGGGGTTGTGGGGTCACCGCTGGGCACAGGAAGGAGTAGCCCATAATTCTGGTAGAGTCTGTGACGCCGCTGACTTTATTGTCCTGCAGACATCGATCAGAGGTTATTTTTTGCCTCCTCAGGTACGATCAGAGACCGGGTGTGGCCGTTACCTCGGTGATGACGGCGTTATGCTGCCGCACTCGCTGCTGCTCTGCCTCGTCTTTAACCGTGTGGACGGCGGAGAGTTGCACGGCTTTCCCGTCTCGGCACAGGACGCCCTGACACCAGCCCACGTTGGCAGCTGTCAGGGTGAAGCAGCCGCCATGCTCGCCGGGAGCCACCGGGTCGTGTCTGATGTGACACAAAGCCGCCGCTCCACCCATCCGCTGGCCGGCCGTACCCAACTTCCTGGAGGCGAGCAGCATAGAGAAGGTCAGAGAGTCACACTGGCGACGGACGAGTCGTCGTCGTCAACCTGTCATTTACCTTTGCATGGTGAGGAAGGTGTTGATCATGTAGTCCTCTTGCCACTGGCCCCTCTGCAGCTCCTCTGCCAGGACATCTCCCATGGTGCACTGCAGCAGGTAAGGCACCTCTACGTTATGGTCTCCATCAAAAATGCCGTACAGTGCTTCCCGGACGCCGCAGAAACGGTCCAACGCCAGCGCCGCCACACACAGCCTGGAAGGAACGAGCACGTGAAGAACTTTTATACCAATATCTGACAAAGACGATGTCTGAGGTGTGGAAACGCCTACGACTCGTAAAGCTGTATTTATGTGACTGCATCAGTCAGTGCAATGGGGACAAGATACACTCACTTTCAGTCGGTAGTGCTTGAGGAAACAAAGAAAAACCTAAACTCTGCGGTGCACATGCAACACAAGAAGAAACAACTACTACATTCAATGGAGACGCATCGATCCAGCTTAAACTTGGAGGTAAGAATTGTGTCACACTGGGATGCTGAGGCTCTACTGACTTGTTCCTGACACCTGACGCCTCTGTGTAGCCGTGGCTCCAGACCGCCGGCGCCCCGTGACTGTCGCTCACACATGGTGCCGAAGGAGACGGATCCACCCTGAAACATCTGATGTTACTGCAGAGAGAGAGAGAGAGAAGCCACAGTGAGTGTGTATGTGTGCATGTGTGTGTGTGTGGGCGGGTTCCACAGGGTTCCTACTTTAGCAGCTCCAGACTCCGGTGGTCCAGGTTGAGACGTGGGTTCCCGGTGAGATCCAGCTCCTGAAGCGTCGGGGGAAGCGCCTCCGGCAGCATGACTTCCATCAGCTCGTTGCAGCTCAGGTCAACGCACTGAGGAGTAGGTGTGTAATGACACATCGATCTACATCTATACATCAATTAATAATCCATTTACATAGATGCAAAATGAACACATCCATCTATATTGTCATCTTAGAGATACACCTTCATTTTGAAATTCACAGAGCACATCTGTGTCACCATTTCTGTGTAAGCGCTCCGCCGGGAAGCATGTCATGGATCATAGCTAGCAGTACAGAAAAAGCTGAGAGGAAATCCACTCTTTTCTTGGGAATAAGTCAGCAGTCTGGAAATATTTCTGATTCAGTAGTAAAGACGGCTCTTCAGACAGAACACGCATCATATGCTAACAATGCAAGTGTGAGTTGAAATACCTGGGAAGCACAACACAGTTGGCCATGCACCTCAAGAAAAAACAAGGCGTAGACCCGCATGTCAATGCTAGCTTCGGCAATTACCATACCAGAAGCCTGCACACCAGCTTTACCAGTTTCTGTCCGAGAACACTTAACAACTCCAAAGGAGCAATGAGTACCACAGGTGCCACTTCAAGAGTAAAGGTTTATAAAATCCTGCCTTCATGCATGGAAACCGGACATTTCAAGTTCCTTCAGTTTTGTTTTATCTGTGAATGTTTTAAAGTCCAATATCTCTTATGTTTGTTTCTGTATGATTGATCATCAAGGGCACTAAGTTAACTGATTAAAAAAAAAGTGCATTAGTGAGAGAATGGGACAAATGTGAGACTTTTGTGACCAGAAGATCTGCTTTTGTCATTCTTTGGTACAGAATAACACTGGTTTGTATTTGAATACCTGAAGAGCTCTGAAATAAAAAGGTCACTCAGTCTGATTGTTTTTGTGAGTTGATGTAAATGATTATTACATGAGTATATGATATCACGTCATATCAATCGCAGGCTCCTGCATCGAATCGAATCAAAATCTTATCATGACAGAGTTTGTTATATTGGAAAAAATCACATTGTCATCAGACATAGAGATATGATATTGTATCGTGGTGAAGCTGGTGATTTAGACCCCTACTGACGTGGAACAGTGGAAAAACTCTTTTTCTGGTCAGATAGAGAGCGTTCATTTCTGACCGACCTTGATCTCTGGCAGCTGGAAGACCTCCGGGAACGTGCTGATGCAGTTGGAGTGAGCGGAAAGCATGTGCATGCGCTGGCAATTGAGGATGGTGGTGGGGATGGCCCGCAGCCTGTTCCCACTCACGTCCAGCTCCTCCAGCTGCTCCAGACGAGCCAGTTTACTGAGGAGGAGGAGGAGACGGTCAGATCTTCTCTGTGGTCAAAGCGGCAGAAGCTGCAGGAGTTTACCCTGGCCGTGAAGGTCTGCAGCTGGTTGAAGGCCAGGTGAAGAACCCGCAGGTGGGCATGTCCCATCAGGAGCGGGACACACTTGTCCGTCAGGCTGTTATTTGTGGCATAGAGCTCCTGGACACTGCTGAACATGTCCTCTGATTGGCTGGCAGCCGGGAGGTTCTCCAGCTTGTTGGCCGACACGTTAAGATATCGTAGGCTGCGATCAGACAAACAGGAAGTAAACACGCTATGAACCATCAGACGAGCGGAGGAGGAGGAGGTATGCACCTCTGTGCTTTGATGAACAGGTTGTGTGGAAGCTCCGTCAGGTGGTTGTGCTGCAGATCCAGGACTTCCAGCTGCGAGCGCTCCAGCCTCTCGGCCAATCTGCAGACAGTGTTCCAGCCGGCCAGCAGCTTCCTGAGGCTCCCGTTGGACAGCAGCCTGCAGCCCCACAACAAGACATGACCAACCACCGTGCAAAAACAACTCAGGGCGCAACTGAGCTGGTGCTGGCTCACCGTACGGGCAGCTCCGTGATGCCGTTGTGGCTGATGTCCAGAACCTCCAGCCTGCTGCTCTCACACGCCCAGTCCGGCACGCCACTCAACTTGTTCCTGTCAGAGGAGAAACGCTGTCAGCACCAGCAGCAAGTTGTCAGTCCTCTAGAGACCAGAATGACGCCAGCGTACCAGGACAAATCCAGAAACGTCATATTGTCTGGGACGGGCTGCACTTCCATGTATTCCAGCTCTGGAAAACAAACAGGACAGTGACACTCTGGTTGTGCAGCAAAGAGAAGAACCGTGATGAGCATCAGAGCGTCCGTACGGTTGTGTGCAGCGTGCAGACTCTTCAGGGTGTGACCGCCAACTCTCAGCAGACTCAGCTGGTTCCGGTCACAGCGGAGAAGCTCCAGACGACAAAGACTCATGACATCCAGCTCCTGGAGCCCTGTGTCCCTCAGGTCCAAATGGACAATGTGGATGAGCTGCTGCGCGTCTCCCACAATCACTTGTTGGAGCCGGTTCAGTCTGAGCAAGTGGAGAAACAGTCAACACACAAATTCTACCTCAGCTCCAAGGACCTGTGAGAACGTTCACCTCAGATCCACGTGTCGAGCCGGCAGCCACTGCAGCCCGGCCATGTCCAGGACAGACAGCTGGTTCCCAGCCAGGCAGAGTTTCTCTATGGCCCTGAGCTTCTCTAGGACGGGGGGGGACACAGTGGAAGCTGTTGAAGGACAAACCAAGGTAGGCGAGTCCCTCCAGAGCGCCCAGCTCCATGGGCAGAGACCTCAGCTGGTTCCCGTCCAGGAGCAGCGTCTGCAGACTGAACACAACGACCAGTTGTTAGCGGTGATCATCGGTCGCTGGGGGGGTCGTCGGACAGTTTACTCACTGCTGCATCGCCCCCACGTCTGCAGGCAGCGATGACAAACGGTTCCCAGACAGGTTGAGCTCCGTCAGTGAAGTGATGTCACACACGGCCAGAGGGAAGTCGAACAGAGCGTTGTTTGACAGGCTGAGACTTCTCAGTTTACAAAACCTGCAGAGACAAAGAGACAGAGGGGATGTTGAGGGGGGTGATGAGGGGGTTAAATCTGTCAGCACGTGCATCATCACTGTCACACACACACAAACACAAGTCTTAAATGAGGTTAATTAGCAGCGTCGAAGGGACAAGTAGCTTCATGTAGAAGCTGTGTGTGTGTGTGTGCGTGTGTGTGTGTGTATGTGTGTGTGCGTGCATACGTTTTGGGGTGGGGGAGACCACAGGAAAAACACATTCCTCAGAGGGGGAACATGTGTTTACGGGGAAACAATGGCTTCATGCAGGGACTCAGGCCTGTCGCACATATGTTTCATCTGACGGAAGAAACTTGTGAGTGTGTGTGTGTGTGTGTGTGCTTCAACCTCACGCCCTTACACCTGTCACCTGTCACCTGTAACTCAAATCTGCCTCCTCCTACAGCAGATGGCAGCTCCTTCTGCCTGGCTGCTGGTGGAGGAGGAGGAGGAGACTCACCTGGTGAGTGATGGAATGCCTTTCAGTGGGGACATGAAGTTGTTCTTGAGGTTGAGGTGAGTGAGGTCCTGGCTGTAGAACAGCTGAGCTGGCAGTTCCTCCAGGCTGCAACACGACAGGTCGACCGAGTTCACCCTCTGCGACACGATCTGAGTCAGCAGGAGGGATGGGAGGAGAACAGGGTGACGCCGGGGGTACTTTTAGCTATAGAACACACACACACACACACACACACACACACACACACACACACACACACACACACACACACACACACACACACACACACACACACACACACACACACACACACACACACACACACACACACACACACACACACACACACACACACACACACACACACACACACCTTGGAGGCGGTTCTGAGCCAGCGCAGATGTTCTGTGTACGAGTCGTAGCTGATGTAGTATGTCTGGCTCTGCGGGCCCAGTGGAGCTGAGCGCCAAACAGTGGCTGTGTCTCTTCACCTCCTCCACCTACGAGCGGCAGCACATTGACATCAGTAACCCACATCCTCCACCCACCGCACATCGTCACATGACCTCACTGCACGTCGCTGGCCAGTGAGTTTTGTTCCATATTAGGCCCAATTTATGATTCTGCGTCAATCGGCGTTGACATATTGTTTACGATGTAGGGTAGACGCAGCCTGACATCACCTCTCCTGAAATGTAACAAGGACCTCTACAGGCAAGAATTTGCAGAGAAAATAGAACCAACCAAAAGGCCATTTCCAAAAAAGTGAGCGAGAAATTATGCTACTATTTTTGGCGTTGCTGCGGTAACAAGAGATGCTCATTTCAGTCACTATCACTTGAAGGAAACAAAAAAAAACACCAATAATAAGAAAAAAAGTGAAACATGGCAACGAGATTCAGTGGGAAGCTACAGACAAAGAAGAAGAAATGCTCCAATGGCATAGGACCTCCGTAGGGTCCATATCAGTTCATGGCAGAAGCATAAATCTGGCTTACTTGAGTCATTTTGGATGGGTCTCGACATGACTCACTCTAACGAACTGCCGTCATATGATGGAACCCGACGGCAACAACATACATATCAGCTGACGGTGAGTCATCAGCCAGCTCTTCTTTATGATCTGTATTTATGGACCTGACTCCTCCAGACTCATCACTATACATTAATGACGGTGGCATATTAAAACCAGATCATTCCCACAAAGGGACTTCAGTTCCCTAAGTGATTAATTTTTAATGTCTCACTACAGCGACCACATATTGATTTTTTTACTTTCTTCAGTCTGGAACGGATGAAATCATATTTCTCTGTACACAGCACATCAGACACATCGACGGCAGCCAGTTCTGTCTGAAGCAGGTCGACGGCAGTGGCGTCACCGTGAAATAACATTTTATTTTAACTGAGACATATTTCACAGTATGTTTACACGCTGTGTCACACATTACCACATGTGACTGCAGCAGTATGTGAGTGTGTAGTTACAATGAACTTATGATCTTATCTCCTCAATTGTTTGACCCTTTACCACTGACGGTATCCCCCGTGCTACATTCACGCTAGCGTACTCTGGAGTACCATAATTATGTGACTTTTTGTGCTGTCAAACATCCATCAGTTCCTGAAAACACACTGCCGTCATTATTGTAATCCCATTCACTCTGTTGCCAGAAGCTGGTGAGTCATTACCTTAATGACAGCAACTGGGTTGTGAAGTGCAACTTCTCAACTTTCAGGAACCGATCAATATTTTCTCCTTCTCCTAGCTCCTTCCTCAGGAAGAGGAACCAAGCGCAACTTCTCAATTTTGCAACTTCAAAACAGCACAACTTGATCCACAAATAGTCGCGTGATTACGGTACGCCAAAGTACATTATCTGTAGCCATACCACTGGTTTTACTGATTGGAGGAGCAAAGAAACCAGCAAATATTCACATGTAAGAAAATGCAATCAAATATTTTTTCCATTTAAAACACTTGAATTGATCGATCAGTAACAGGTGAGAGTGCACCGTTTTTTTTAAGTACCTTTCCTCCAATCAGAGGGAGGATGTGCATCTTCCCTGTGTGGGCGTGTTTCACAGACGACACAATGAGGCAGGTTCCACTCAGCGTCACCTGACGCTTGGACCAGCGGGTTCACTGGCAGCGCCAGCTTCCCCCTTTCGCACGTTGAACACGCCTGAGAGCTGCACACGCTCAGAACCTCCCACGCTCCTGGGCTTACCTGGAGAGAGAGAGAGGTTATCATGAATCAGATTCCCTCTGACTTGTTTTCTCCTCTGCACAATGAAGCTGGTTATTTTTACGGCGGGGGTTTGTGAATGAGCAGCCTCACACTAGGCTGGTCTCTCAACCAGGGCTGTCAGGAACAGAGCAGTTATGTAAGCGAGTTGAAGCTAATCGCCTGCAGCCTCAGAGCGTGAGCAGCCACTTAGGCATGATTTCTTACGGTGCATGTTTAAAGTCTGTCCCATTGTGTTTGATGCCTCTCTCACAAACCGTAAACTATTTGGAACCGACTCCAAACACTCTGACTCTGGAGCCTCTCTCCAGTCTGTGGTTGTGTTCTTCACTCTTGAGACCAGAGACACATGAAGCGTCCTAGCCAGCAGGAGCCCTGAAACCAGATTAACTTGTTATGTAACATCCGCTAACACCAGCAGAGTGAGGCACTGACCTCTGGTGAACTTTCACCAGCTGGTTTCACAGCAACAATATGACTGAAAACTGTTGAAACAGACAACTGGTGCTGTAAATATCCATGAATTTCATTGCCATGAATTCAATGTTGTCGCCATCAATGATCAGTCGTTTGGTTTGTGAACAAGGTCACATGACGACCAATCAAACCACTGAAAACAATTTATCAGTTAGTGATTCAATTCAAATCAAGTTCCTCACATCCAGATCTGTTCTTAGTCTGATTCTGGAAACGATGACGTGCACGGACCCACACCCCATCTGAATGTAAACAATCATGTGGAATGTGTATTGTGAGCGTCCGCCTGTCCCTGGGCGGCACCGGCGGACATGTAGGCGGCGTCAATATACACACGCACACACAGCGTTTCCTTCCTTTCACTCTGAATGGGCAATATCCTGTCTAACATCAAGTCACCAGTACAGACTTCCTGAAACGTGATGTACTGTTTGACGTTGTCATCCATCAGATACATGCACATATGCTGTGACACATACAATGCCTGAACGTAAATATTAATATTAATATTAATATTATATTGATTCATGAAGCAATGATTGGTTTGGTCAAGTTTCCCGAACCCCCAATGTGAAGTCAAATTACTGAATATCCACAAACCAAAGACTAACTGACGAGAAGAAGAAACGCCAGCTACCATGTACACTGAGTGTTCCGCTGTTTCACTGGAATCGTTTCTGCCTGAAAACAGTGGCTGACTTCCTGTCTGTGTGTTGGTGTGCAGTGCCTCTGAGGGCCTCTGTGTTTAGAAGCAGGACTTTACATCATCTTTTGTTCCTCTGTCATGTCACTGGGAGCCATGAGAGGGGGACTGGAAGGGAGGCTGCAGAGTTTGTCCACTAAACATTTCCAGGAATCAGTCAGACCGAAGAGGCATTTTTCAGGGTTCAGCTTGTTTTGCAGAGGTGTGACACCATGTTCCTGTGATGATTTTATATGATGAGTGATGTTATGATGAGTGATGTGAACTGCTAATAGTTTTTTTTGGGGGGGGGGGCATATTTTCTATTTCTTCTCCCTCCATCATCACTCCCCAACTCTGTAAAAAAACATAGAGGTCAAAACAATATCTAGTTGTTAATCCCACCAGAGAGGGTTTTCCATCTTCTTATCTTTGCCAATCAACAAAACTCCACCATCATCAATAACAAGGAGAGGAGAAGACAAAGCCAAATCGATGTGGTGTCTGCAGGGAGAGCAAGAGAGAGCTCACCTGCTACCTCCAGATGTGTCCGCCTACAGGCCTGAACAGCGGCTTGGTGCAAAGGCACAACACTGTGTTTTGTCCCGGCAGGACAATTGAACACATTAGCTGAACAGTGCGACTGCCCAAACACAATGAGAGCACTCACAGCACCGAGAATGGATCAACAATGAAAACAACTGAAGGGACAGCAGCTGATCCTGGCTCCAACACCTACAGGTACAAAAAAACATGTCCACATTTGAACAAATCCACTCACCAAAGTAGAAACGAATCAGGCAGCCGATGTCGGGGTTCATCCCCTCCTCCTGCACCTCCTGCACGGGTCCTCAAAGCCCAGACTGGTGAGGTAGTCGTTCAAGATCTGCAAAGGCCTCTCATATTCCCCCAGTCGCCGCACGGCTCCACCGTGCAGCTGGACGAAGAGGGCCGGTGTGGGACTGATGGGCTCTGCCCATCCTCTGCCCCCCACCTCTGGGATCTCCAGCTCAGGCTGCACAGACGCTTGGCTGGTCAGGGGTCGGCTCTGAGAGCTGCTGGAGCATTTGGAGGGAGGTTTGATCGGTCTGGGGGAATCCGCCCCAACTTCTTGGTCGTCCTCTGGTGTGTCTGGGACACTGGGGGGGTCTGTGGAGGTCAGCAGGTCCACAGCACTAGTAGAATGTGTAGGAGAAGAGGTGAGATCCACCTCGTCTGAGGAGCTCTCGAATGGGTCAGGACCCTCATTCGCACTGTCACAGTTGGGACTCACTGCGGAGAAGTCTGTACCCACACCCAGCCCATCACTGAGGGAGTCCCGGTGCTCGGTGCTCCTGTGTCCACCAGGGCTGAAGTCCCTCATAAGTGCTGCTCTCCATGTCTGACCCTGAGTACGCCCCACTCAGGCTCAGATCCACCCCAATGTCGTTCAGATGGATCTCTGAAGAGGAGTTGCTGGGGGTGTTGTCACTCAGGAAGGAGTTGGACATTTTGGCATTCTGGTGCTTCTTGATGCTGCTGTGCTGCTGCAGGTTCTCCGTCTCCACACCGACAGAGCTGCCGGCTTCAGTGGGACCGGGGCAGGCCACCCTCAGCACAGCCCCGGCTTTACTCCCCTCCAGCTTCCCGACCACCTCCCCAGCACTGGTGTCCACCATGCACAGTACCGGCCGCGGGTAGGAGGGCGTCAACCAGTCGTGGACGTGGACGCAGCCCCGCCGGAGGTCCGAGCGCACCCACGACCTGTCGGCGGCCTGAAGCTGCTTGGACTGCTTCTGGCGGAGGAATGTCTTCCTGTCGAGGCTGAGGGTGCTGAGCGGGGAGGCTGAAGGAGCCGCACCGGCCGCCTCCGCAGCGGCCGGCGCGGGCGAGCTGCCGGTCGGCGGAGCCCCCAGCGACAGATTCCTCCGGTGCCGCTGCCGCCTCTTTCCCAGCAAAGAGTTGACAGAAGTGCTGCCACTGTTGACTGTTTTCACGACCGGCATGTTGATGTTTTTGGCTGCGCCGCCGATCGCGTTGGCAACTTGATTCTGGTAGATCCCGTTCCGGATCGCGATCTGGAGAAGGGAGGTGGCTGCCAGTCCCTTCCCGAAGAGTTTCGCCTCGGCGCCTCCGCCGTCATCCTCCCCCACGATGGAAGGTCTCTTTCCAGTCGGCAGCGGCGTCAACCCACCGGGCTTCGGGGAGCTTCCATCGCCGTTGGGCTCCGGGGTCCCGTGTGGCGTTTGTGAAGTTAGTGCCCCGGACTCCATCCTGATCGCGGCCGGTTAGCACGAGCAGCCCGCAGGTGAGCGACCGTTAGCCTGCTAGCTAGGCGTTAGCCCGCTCCGGTTACCTGCTAACAACCCCTCCACGTTAGCTTAGCATCCCAGGGTGTTGCGTATTTCGTCCTCAAGTTATCCTGCTACATCATCCCATGTCATCTTGTGCCCGTTAGCTCTCCAGCAGGAGCTAACAGGCTGGTCGAGACGGTAAAACCGGGGTTCTAATCTATCTCCATGAAAGCTAACGTAAGAAGGCGCGACTGCTGCTGCTACACGGGCTGATGAGTGACGGTCAGTCGGCAGGACAGGGCGGGGCTCATTGGATATGAATTATGAGGCGTTCAGGGCCAAGCCGAAGTGGGATAAAAGCAGGTAACGCCACAATGGTCATAACAACAGGTTGGTGTAAAAACAAAGTTGTTGTTGCTCACTGCAATGAGATAACCTACCAAAATAATCAAAATGATTAGTTCGAGTACATACAGTCGTCCTCAAAATTATTCATACACCTGCTAATTCTTGTGATTGTTTTATTTTGTGATGAAATGAATGATGTTTTTCAAATGTGTGAGTCAATTATATGTGGCCAACGATTGAAAGAATGACAGAAATACAAAATTTAAAAAAAATATCTATTTCTGTGGTATTTTATTAATAGCTTCCCCAAAAATGCCATGTTCAAAATTATTCATACCCCTGACAATCTTTTAACAAAAATGTGCCATATGTGGTAATTTTTGTCTGGTACTAACTTCAAGATGTCACAATGAAGTAAACATTGTTGGCCAAATGTTAAAGTGAAAAAGGACATCTTTCCATAAGAGTATAAATAGGGGGAAAGTGTTCAGGTCATTCTTAATTTCTGGTCATCATGGTCAAGAAGAAGGAGCTCAGGGAGGACCTGCATCAGCGTCTTGTTCGTAGCCACAGTGAAGGAAAAGGTTACAAGGCTATTTCCAAGCAGTATGATGTCCCTGTTTCAACCGTCCAGAGCATCATCAACAAGCACAAGAGGTTCAACACTGTTAAAATCCTCGGTGGCCGTGGCGGAAGCGTAAGCTGTGCCCCAAAGTTGTGAGGAAAATCTGCCGAGAGGTCAACACCAACCCACAGATGACAACCAAGGCCCTAATGGAAACACTTGACCAGGCAGGGACGAAGGTGTCACAGCTCACCATTGAGCGAGTCTAGCACAGAGGAGGTCTCCATGGACATAAACCTTGGGAGACACTGCTGCTCAGTAAGAAACACCTGGCCTTTTGTAAAAGTCATCTGAAGCAAGATCCCAGCTTTTGGTCAACCATCCTGTGGTCTGATGAGACAAAGTTGGAGGTATTTGGCCATATGGATGCTCAATATGTCTGGAGGAAGAAAGGAGAAGCGTGTAGGCCAAAGAACACTGTGCCCACTGTCAAGTATGGTGGTGGAAACATAACACTATGGGGATGTTTCTCCTCCAGTGGCACAGGGAATCTCGTCAAGGTCCAAGGAATCATGATTACATCAGGATACTTGATGAAAATGTGAAGGCATCCGCTGTGAAACTCCAGCTTGGCCACAACTGGATGTACCAGTAAGACAACGATCCTAAACACACTGCCAAGGTAGTGAAGAAATGGTTCAAAGACAATGATGTCAAGGTCCTGGAATGGCCAAAACAAAGTCCTGACCTCAATCCCATTGAGAACTTGTGGCATCACCTGAGGACCAGAGTGATGGCGAGGAGACCAACCTGATCCAGCTTGAGGCATTTGCCAAGGAGGAGTGGGCTAACATCCCACAGGAGACATGCAGGAAGCTTGTGGACACATACAGGAATTGTTTCGAAGCGGTTATAAAGAATAAAGGCTATGCTATTGACTATTAAATAAGACAATGGACTAGGGTATGAATAATTTTGAACATGGCATTTTTTGGGACTCCATTAATAAAATACCCCAGAATTTTTTTTTTTTTTAATTTTGTATTTTTTTCATTCTTTCAATCGTTGGCAACATATAATTGACACACAAATTTGAAAAAAAATCATTCATTTCATCGCAAAATAAAAAAATCACAAGAATTAGCAGGGGTATGACTGTATGACTGTATATGAGCATATATTTTAGAAATATGACCGATTTGGGTGTGAGTCATGATTGTTGTGATGCAGGTGGGAATTCGATTTTTTAAAATCTCCCCTTTTCCATTAGTTTAGGCTTTGATCGAGGTGTTTCTGACATTTTCAACATAAAATACGTTGTAATAGGAGCAGTAGTGTTTACTCCAACCGTAAAAGCCCCGATTTACGAGTTTAAAATGTGGCGTGGAAGGCCACAAAGTACAGTTACAGTACTTCAGTCTCAGCTGTCAAATACAAATAGATTTTATGATTAAACCTCAGGTTTCTTTTTTGTTGACTTACATTGGCTTCTAAACAGAGATACACTTTCATTTATTGTCAAACTGAATCACCAACAAGCTGTGACTCGACATCTGGCGCCACCTAGTGTAAAAAGACCAATTGGCATAAAGATTCATTTGTAGGGGCAGTAAAGAATCAGTAAAAGACTAAACTAATACTCAACTTAAGGTGGGGTTCTACGTTTAGCAAAATCACTATTAAAAAGCATTTAATTCATTTATCATTTTAATGCACCACAGAATCGCATGCAATCAAGAAGCGTCATTCTCCGACGCGTGATAAGACATGTGTAACAAAACTAAAACAAGTGATGAAGTACATTGCGTAAATGCAGTTCGGTTGAAGATGTTCTGTTTCCTTGACTTTAGGTTCTGCTCATATGTTCATCAGTTAATGAAGGTTGTCGAGAAGGTGAGAGTCTGTCAGCCGCTTCGGCTGCTGTCGCGTTCACATGCTTACAACTGTCTGTCCAACAGAGAGCAAAGTTCACACTGCGCTGTCACAGTACACAGTATCAGGGTCTCTCTCTCTCTCTCCTCGCTCTCTCTCTCTCTCGCTCTCTCTTTCTCTATTTCACGCACTCTACTCTCTACTCCACCTCGTTCTGTTCAGCTCAGCTCACACACTTTCACTCCTTCGGCTTCTCATCGCCGTCAGTTCCACTTCTGGTTGAAGGTAAGAGCCTCTCTATTTGTTTTTGGTAATATAAGTAAAGGTGTGTGTATGTGTGTATGTGTCTGCTTGAATCAGCAGCAGTGATCCACATTTAATGTGCAGTGAGCACATAATTGTTGGTAAATGTCAAAGGGATTTGGTGGAAAACAAAAACCAGCAGACGTATTTCCTCTGCATCTTAAAGGTTTATTTGAGTGTTTTTTCCATCTTACATTAAGTGAGAGAAGCTGCTTTATTGAGAAATTGTGAGGGTGAGATAATCCAGATTCACTTATCTCTGATGCAGTCGTGGGACGGATGAGACGTGAACAACACTGAGGGTTCATGAAGTGTGTGTGTGTGTGTGTGTGTGTGTGTGTGTGTGTGTGTGTGTGTGTGTGAGAGAGAGAGAGAGAGAGAGAGCATTCAGCTGAATCAACTGACATAGCTGTATTTGTCATCTGTAGCAGAAACAACAGAAATAAAGATGTTTAATCCACTTAGGAATGTGGAATAAATACTATACTTAGATATGGCCACTGAACACGGGGTGCCCCCCATACAAACGTGTGTATGCATGAGTGTGGTTAAATCACACACTTCCCGTTTGTTTTGCTTCTACAGTCGCCGACAGATTTAGAAAGGCAGCAAATCTAAAAATGTTATGGAGGAAGAAAAAAAACGACATAGGAGAAAACACACATAATTGCAGAGCAGCTGCTCGTAAAGAATCAGGGCCCAACCCTGTGTGAGCGCCACCAACTGTTTCCAGCTTCGTATCTGCTGCTCTCAATCGCTCCAAAGTCAAAGAAGACGTTACATAAGACACCTGAAGGCTTTTAATCTTTAACCGTCAGCGTCTTCATAGCACACACCTTCCAAACTGGATTCAGGTCTCGTGTCTGCTGACTGTACCCTGTCTCCGTTTCTTCAAGGTACTACAGCATACACACACATGCATACATTAAGAATTGAAGCTGTTCCCACGTGTGAATGACTCCACCTCCGGTCACATGTGTCAGATGTAACAGATCAGTCACTCTTGGATGTGAACATTTCCCAGGTGGCTCTGGTACTGACCAGAACTGATGCAGTAGTAAACAGTAGCACTTCGCCTGTGTGTGTGTCTGTGTGTGTGTGTGTGTGTGTGTGTGTGTGTGTGTGTGTGTGTGTGGTGTCTGTGTTTACACAGGTCACATGATGAGGGTCAAAGTGAGGGCAACCAGTTGTCCGTGTACAACCACCTCCTGTAGACGTATTCTGACACACTAACACACACTAACGTGAACTATCACACAGTGACCTGTAACGACACACACTGATGTGCAATAATGCACCAACATCACCAAGATGTACTAACAAGTACTGAAACACAATATCACACAGTAACATGTACTACCACATACACACTAATTTGTACTAACACACTAACATGTACAAACACACATTGACCTGTTGTAACACACATTCTTGTGTACTAACATGCTGATGTGAAGTAACAGATGTGGAAATGAAGGAAACAACTTTGTCAGAATGGCTTTTCAGCTTTTGTGTGCTGCATCGTCCTTCTTGGATGGACACACACACACACACACACACACACACACACACTGTGTTGGTACTCACATCCTGTAGCAGGATTAAAGTTTAACTCTGACCAAACCTGAACTCTGAATGTTTCTGTGTGTGTGTGTGTGTTTGTGTGTGTTTGTGTGTGTCTTATAAACAAACTTTCTGGAAACGTTCTCAGAGCAGTGAAAGCGTTCACTTCTCTAAATCCTCCACGACCTTCCTTTCCCATACTCCTGCGTCTCACTTCCTGTTTCTCCCAAAAGCGTCCATGTGACTGCCGAGATCAATGGAGGACGAGCGCTTGCGAATGGATCTGACCTACGTCACAGAACGCATCATCACCATTCTCTGTCCTGCTGAGTGTCCTCAGGAGACGTACCAGCTCAGCCTGCAGGAGATCCTCCCTCTGCTGCAGGCCAAGCATGGGCACGACTATATGGTGAGACGGTGCTGAGTCAGCGGGTTCATCAGTGTCAAGATTTTATTCACACACTTTGACTCTATTAGGGTTCAAATGGGGAACTTCATCTCACACACATGTTAGGACGTGTCACATGAATGTATTAATGTATGTATGAAAACAAAACTAAATAAAGATTTAATTAAAAAATAAAATGAACTCCAATAGATATGAATAAGCTAAATTATATCTCTATCCATACCCGCCAAGCCTCAGAGACATTTATTGAAAATTTTGAATAGAAAAGTAAAGTAAATTCTTCTTTCTTTTCCTCATCAGCTCATCAATGTGTCACAGAAGAATGACACTCTGGCCCGATTAAAACACAAGGTGACGCCTCATGCGACCGTCTGAGACGTGTGACAGTGACAGTGTCATTAACTCTGTGTGTGTGTGTGTGTGTGTGTGTGTGTGTGTGTGTGTGTGTGTGTGTGTGTGTGTGTGTGTGTGTGTGTGTGTGCGCATCAGGTCTTGGACACAGGGTGGGCTGACCCATTGGCTCCCAGCCTGGATCAGATCCTCAGCGTGTGCTCGGCGATGGAGAACTGGCTGCACACACATGTGAAACATGTGCTGGTGTTACACTGCAGAGTGAGCGAGCAGCTCCTCTCCTCCTTCTCTCCTCTTCCTCTCTTCCTCTCCTCCTCCACCCCTTGTCCCTTTCATTCCTATCATTCATATGTCTGTGTCGTCCCCAGGGAGCCAAAGGGCTGATGGGAGTTCTGGTGGCGTCATACATCCATTTCAGCAACATGTCAGCCAGGTACTGAGAAGCTGCTCGAATGTTTGATGATCAATGTATGTGTGCATGCGTGTGTGTGATGTTTAAAAGAGTGAATCTTTGCTTCTCTCAGTGCAGAACTTTCTCTTGACCACTTTGCTATGAGGAGGTTCTACAGCGACAAACTCTCAGCGCTAATGACCCCATCCCAAAAACGGTAACATTGAAGCCTGATCTTTCAGAGGTCAACAGTCAGCTCCGGTCCAAACATCTGACCTCAGAATCTCACGAACCACCAGATTCCTCTTGTGAAATAGTCGCTGGGGTGACAATGATGAGAGCAGTTGCTCGTCTGTGCTCTGCAGGTACGTGGGGATGCTGGCGAGTATGATGAATGGAGGACTGAGGATGAGTCCGTCCCCGTCTTTCCTCCTTTGTGTGGTTCTTCATGGACTTCCCAGAATTAGACCTGATGGAGGTGAGGGGTG
>NW_027614009.1:0-30910 GCF_965212315.1 Lampetra planeri
CAACAGCTTTGTGTCGCTTAAATAACGTTCAAGAGTACGAAAAGAAAGGGATGGAACATTTCAAGAAGGAAAATTTCGATTCACCCTTAAGCCTTGAGTATATTATGTGACAGAAATATCAAACACCAATGGATAGAACTATATATTGGAGTACACAGGTGGACATTATTTTGTATACCTGAGCATGCTGTGGTACTTATGCTCTCTAGCAGTTGGATGTTGCTTTACGAGGCGGGAAAGAGGGAACGATGACTGTTTTTTTAACTGCTGTTGCTGCAGCACAGCATGTGGTCAAAGATTTTTCTCAGACCCTGATCACAACAGTAGCACTTAAAGCAGCGTGTTCACCATTTTTAGAAAATCTAACCTGAAAGCTATGAATTATTTCTTGAAAAGATTACGATTCACCTCATGCTCATGTTTTATCGAGTGGAGCAAAGCAGCAGCACTTATGTACACTGGGTTGCCTGCCAGATTTTCTTTTCGCGCTTCGTCTTTCAGGATCGCCTGCAGGAAGGTTTCAAGTTGGTTTCAAAAACTCAACGCAACCATCAAATTTTCATGGTCCAGTGCACACGTCTGATGTGGCTATTAACAAATTTAGTGTCTCAAAATATTTTTCTCCAATCATGACTTAAATGTTTCCAGTCATAAACAATGTTTTTTACTGTCGGGAACTGGCATGTGACAGAAATGTCCATATTCTCCGTATCGGACACAGGGACCCAATATATAACAAAACATGGGAAACTTGACATGAACACTTTAATCATAAAAAGAAAATCCAACTTGAGCAAAGTGGCACAATTTGTTGCGAATCTGGAACAAGCTAGTACTTATGCTAGCACTGTCACATATTTGACACTCCAAACCTGGGGGGCAGCGTATTATCAGACAAATCAACAATATTCAGAAAAACAAATGCTAACTTCCTTAGCATGAGGGTGGAACCAAAATCAGTTTTCTCTGAAGGAACGTCGGTCCAGTCTGCTGCCCCCGCTGGCTGCTACTCTATGCAACGCCACGACGCTCATATGTCCTTTGTCCCTGTCCCCAGCCGAGGAGACGTGGTGATCCAGCTTAAAGGTGACGTGGCCACAGGGTGAATATCAAACTAATGGTGGGAGTGAGTTGTTTAAACCTTGGTTTGGTGTTTCGGGATGTCTCCTAGATTTCCTGATTCCTACTCTCATGAATGGAAAAAATCAGCATTGGAAAATGCCGTTCTTGCACGACGCCCAGTGTTCATCTCGGAGCACAGAAATCTGGTTTGCTATCAGTTGAGTTGTGCACGGGGTCTTCACATAAAGAAGTAGGTTCCCGAGTGGGCAGCCAGAGAATCTCAACAGGGTTCTTTCGGCTGGCCTTGAATCGTCTTTCTTACTTGTTTCTAACGCTGACTGTTCAAAACTCTTTGTATCTCACTTGAAAAAAAAAAAAAAAAAAGTAAATTAATAAATATATGTTATCAGTTATTTGAATCAGAATGCGGTAAGAACCGCCACGGGTCACACAAGGTCGTCTTTGTTACTCTGCAATATATCAAAACAGCTTCTTTTTTTGCAGTATTTAGTAGATGCGAGACCTCAACATGTTTTCCGACCTACTACTACTACTACTTTTCTACTATATATACGCTATAAACATACGCCATCATACATCATAAGATCCAGATTCATGTGGCTTGAGGACTCATGTAACATTTCACCAGAGGTGTCGGCTGATGTGATAACAACCTTAACACACACACATGTACACGTACACGTACACACTTGCTCATCAGATTCAAGGACATCACGTCGACTGTTTCCTACCGTTTGCCTGACCTTACCCGGAATTCAACTCATCTGACCTTCTGAACCTCCCTCTAAAATTTACCGAATCACATTTCAGGGTTGACTCGACAGTTTGTCTGAGCGCCTTTAACACACACACACACGCACACACACACACACAGCCAGAGGTGTTCAGCATGCCAGTTCTATTTCACAATTTTGAGAAAGATTACGACACCATCCCACTTCAGTGATTTCAACCTGTTTTCGCGTCGTTT
This sequence comes from Lampetra planeri, assembly GCF_965212315.1. Taxonomy (NCBI): domain Eukaryota; kingdom Metazoa; phylum Chordata; class Hyperoartia; order Petromyzontiformes; family Petromyzontidae; genus Lampetra; species Lampetra planeri. Next base: position 2,054 of record NW_027614009.1, read on the forward strand.
TGATATTACGTGCTCTATTGCATCCCTGTGGCCTTTTGATATGAATATATATCTGAGTATATATGTTATGAATTTATATGCAATGTTCCTCCCATGTTGTAGAGATGAGTAATAGTACTACAATGTTAGAATGGACTACCCTGATCTGGTCATGATCCACTTACAGTTAGGAAAATGGTGAGCTGCACCCGAGGTTGGAAACATATTTGAGCCTCTTCAAAAACAAGGTGGTTGATGTCAGACTGCTTTCTTGTGTTTGTGTCTTGAATGAAAGAGAAATCTTCTTCTCTGTTTGTAAATTTGCCAGATCATGGGAACAGCTGTTTCTGTGTCCTTCAACTTGTAGCTACATCTTGGTAAGAATGTGCTCAGGTGAATGAGCGATGAGGCGAAACATAAAGGAAACATGAATGATGTAAAACAAAACAACAACAACAACAAAAAAAGTTACCTCAGTGAGGAATTTTTCAGGGATTTTTTGACAATGCATCTCGCATTGCATAACGGCTTCAGACACATGTTGAATAGCTGTTTTGTATTGTGCTGTAAACAATTTTTAACAAGATGCAATCTGTGTATAAAACGGGTGGGGGGCATGTGAACAGGGCGGTTTCACCTTTGTGTCTGCTGAAGGAAATGCGATTGACCCTGTGTGTTGTACAGTATGTTGAAACAACACGAGACATGTTTATACGGCAAATAAATATGAACATATTTTTAACATGTTTTCCTCTTATTCCATTTTTCACAAGATGACATTAAATATACCTCAGTCTAATTCCCCATGAGGCACATGAAGGTGTGTTTTGCACATTGATAGTGACTCTTCTATTCTAGGAGTACTAACTACAGTATTCTACTAAATGGATGTCGGAATTATTCTCGCTATCATTTTAGGTTGAGTGGGGCCAAGGACCATCACAATGGGTCAAAGGGAGTGGCAGCGTTCAACTCGCATATTGTGAGTGTACTTCTGGTGACAGATTTAATCAAAGCAGTTGTCAATCCCGATGTCCACACAGAAAAAAACACGTTGTCACTCTCCTTGTGTCATCAGTTCCTGCAGTCGATAGATGACTTAGATTTGAGCCAACAACGTCCTTCACTTTTTGTCAAAATGATTTTGGAGATGGTCCAAACTAGTCCTCCTGTACATACACAAGGAATTTGATCTGCTGAAATTTGTGACTTCAGCTACAAGCCTAATGATTTTCATGAGTTTTCTATAGTATTTCTTTGTATTTGTCACCTACAATCATGTATCTTATAGTGCATACGTACACGTCGTGTGAAAGGATTTGTGGCGTTCCCTCTGCGTTCCCTCCAAAAACTGATGGCTTAGAAACCCGTAAATGTTGAAATAACTGTTTGGTGGAAAATGTAACAAACAGATTAAAATCGTCTGTTGCTGCGTGACCTTTCCTGACTTGATTGGCTCCTCAGTCCACGGACACATGACATGTCTTTACAAGAAGGATGACAACCGGTGTGTGTGAGAGAGACCAAGAGGCAACAGTGTGAGGGTTTTTTTTTTTTTTGCCATGAGCCAAGATGGATATAAATATCTTCCCTCTCTCCTCTTCCCTCTCGTGTGGCCCTCTCCTCTCCTTCCTCCTTCCTCAGTGGCTCTTCATTTCCTCTGTGACCTCCCCCAGGCTTTGTGTCATCAGGCCTGTCGTTCTCCAGGTAAGACAGACAGGATATCATGGCTATATCAGCAGTGAAATAAGGGAAGTGTTTGCTGAGGAGGAGATTATCAAAACCACCATCTGATTAGTCTCTGGTTTCCTGGCAACATGAAGACAGGGTTTTCCACATGCCTCTAATCATCACACTACATGTAACACGGGAAATGTCTCAAGCTCTGAGGTAAATCATTTGAAAAGGTTAATGGTGCTACTCGGTGAGCTGCTTCATGGAGACAGGCCGGGTCAAACTGGGACAGCCAGGTCCATGAAAGAGACAGATTTTAATTTACTGCTCAGCTCCAGAACGGAAATCAAGTCAAGAACAGGACGTTTTCATGAGTGTGAATGCACCTTTGTCCATTCCAAATCCTTCACTCACCTGTTGTTTGATTAACAGATGTGAAAGACAATCTCTGTGACGTTGATCAACCAATCCAATCTCATGCAATCTTCACTCTCGCCCATTTCTTTGATTGACCCAGTAACTCCAGTAAATAGCTGCTGGGACAGCTAAGTGACCACCGTGCTCCCACAGCCTGCGCCGCTGCACTGACGGAGCGGCCTCTCAGCACTCGGTTACATAAAGCTCCAGAGCTCTCTGCAGTTAAACACCGATGGAAGAGTAGAACCAGAGGAGAGCTGGGTGGAGGTGTGAGGGAGGGAGCAATGTTTCTTCATGCTGAGACTTGCAAACCTGTAAAATGGAAACTTTAAAAACACGGCAGAGACAAAGGTTTTTACCACCAGCACACCAAACCACCATCACCACCACCTTTATGAGATATGAGATTACAGTGTGTGTGTGTGTGTGTGTGTGTGTGTGTGTGTGTGTGTGTGTGTGTGTTTAATTCTCTTACATCAACTTGATCTCTTTCCATTTTCCTGCTGGAACACCACACAGTGTTGATTCTTCCACTCACGTGGTTTATGTGCATGTGGACTCCTCTCCCACTGAAGCTGTGAATGTTTGTTTGTTTGTTTGTTTGTGTATGTTGTATATGCCCTTACAGACACGTCAAATGCCGACATAAAACTTCCCTTCTGGTATTTATTTCACTCAATTAGTACTTCAAATGAACTGTTATGTATCATTACTGTTCCCAATGTTCTACAGTGTGAAGGTTCCTGGCCTTTGTCATGATCATGCAGATCATGCAAATATTTACATTTAAATATTTGTGTAGGCATTTGTAAGGTAACACTTTTTATATCTGCCTGCTTGAAAAACATTACAGCGAAACCATAAAACCAGCTGTTGTAAAGCTGCACAACTTTGTGCTGCAGGTCAGCAGCACATGGTCAAAAACCTCCGGTAATGGAGGATAAACTTCTCAACAGGTTTATGGAGATTACATTTTATGGAGAACAAACCGGAGGTGCTGGCCTGGTGGACTTTCTGTGTCTGCATGGGTTCCCTCCGGGTACTTGGGCTTCAACCCCACCTCCAAAAGCATGCTATGGGCTACTCTAAAGTACCCATACACTAAAAAGGTGTGAATGGTCTGTCTTTCCATGTTGGCCTTGCGATGAGCAGGCGACTTGTCCAGGATGTATCCTGTATCCCGTTGACAGCTGGGACTGGCTCCAGCAAAACCGCGTCTCGGACTCGTAACCGGAGCAAGCGGGAGATGACAAACGAACACCTGTGGTAAGAAATCACTGATATCATCACAAACATGAAACCAGCTCACTGGCTAACAGTGTAACCAAAGCGAAACACAACTGATACAACAGTCATTAATGATGGACTATGACAGCAGCTCCAGTGATGCTTCACTACCTGCGTTTTTGTTTTTTAACATTAGTTTTGTTGTTAAACCCGAAACATTTTGTTTCAAAACCAGGATGTGACAGAGGAGCAGCCACATGTGCCAATGTTCTTATCTCTGTGACCGCTGGGACGTTACCTCAGAGGCCAAAGTCGTATTTGCTTATGTTTCCAGATGTTGGGCACATTTACAGATATACTCCACATGAACTCCAGATGTGTCTTTACATTCCTCATTAGCTGATGATGTTCTGTTTTAGTTTGTAAAATAGTTTGGTCACAGAATATGACATAATTACAATTTCACATATTCAAATGTGAACACCCCCCCGCCCACACACACACGCACACACACACACACACCACACACACACACACTAGTGTAACCTGACCTTAGACCGTGTAAAGGTGAGGTGCTCAGCAGGCGGACAAAGAGTGCCGAACATCCGCTCAGCAGTTAAACAGTAACAGTCAGCAGCCACAGTTCAGATTGTAACAACTGATTTTGGTTGTTTTACTTGAGCAACCGAAAGACTGAATCACTTGAGAGCCCGATAAAAGTCCACATTAAAAATAAACTTTTTGCTGTATTTACATCTATGGGAAGAGTTTCTTACTACTTTTAATGTGCGCAACGACGTCATTTGTTCACTTATATGACACAGAGAATCATTTTACAGGCGACGTGCAGACATACATGAATCAGTCATTTGACACACTCACACATAAGTCATAAATCATAAATGGAACACCAAGAGCCACGAGCGGGTTGACTCCTTCAAATTGCTGGATCGTCCCGGCAGCACCTTAAACAGCCTAAGATCACCTCTGCACTCTTCTTTCACCTCCTTCCCTCGAGAAAGGCACTTCGATTATATATGATTAGAGAGAGGCATATGGACGAGCATATTCGTCGAATATTGGTCCAATATAATAATCTGTAAACGTTTCATTACATCAAAGCACTTAATCACATACATTTTTTGGATTTTTTTCAGCTGTGGCCCCATGATCCTGTGATTCATCAGAGAGAGTGATTGTTTCTGAAAGTGTCTTTTTTACAATATGTGAGAACTTTAGACCGTGACGTCAAATGCTTTATCAAGGCTGTACGTGTCTGAAATGAGAATTTAAAAATAAAAAAAAAAAAAGTTTGAGTGTTCAAAGTTTTAAAATGTCAAGCTCATTAATACATTTCCTATTTTGTATTCTATTTCTTTTACATATTTTAAAACAATTTTAACAAGAGAAAACAGGTTATTTCTCTTAAAATGGACAACTCAAGTATTTGTCATGGATTTACATGGATGTAAACGTGATATATTGTGGAGATGATTAGATTAATTTGACTGAAAACAGTTTTATGTGTACACATGCAGGAATGCCTGTACACTACAGCTGCAGTGTGAAACCTGTGAGGACACACTCCCCTGATTAGATCAGGCAGAGAGATGGTGAAGAGGAGATAAAAATAATTTTGCAGTGTGCTCTATAGGATGGTAATAGTTCTCCTTCGCTGTTACCATGGTAACTGGGAACAGGAAGGAAGTGTATAGAACTAGATTTGAACTGGACAGGCTGAATGAGCAACAGAAACAAGAATGAGACTGCCGCTGCAGACGTCCTGTCGGTTGTTTCTCATATTAGCAGTGTAAAATAGTGTACACTCTTATCCTCAGGCTCTGGACTGAAGCCGTGTTCTTATCTGACCCCATTAGATTATCCTTCAACCTGCGTGATCAGCCTCTGCAAAACTCTGTCTGACCTCAGCTGCGTTGAACCCGAATCGACTGAGTGAGACTTTGCGCACTTGACTGTGTTTAGAAGTGGTCAGCACGGTGACAGACTGATTGATCACAGCTAACATGTTCCCTGATCCAATACGAGAGCGAGGAAATGAGGCAGCAGTTGTGCCAGCAATGTGATTTCCCCAGCACGGTCTGTTTTCGTTGTGGGGTAGGCAGGTGTGTGTGTGTCGGGGGGGGGCGGAATTTCACATTTACATATCCTCCTATGTGTCCTCTGGCTTAAAAAATAAGTCTAGGTTCTATTGGTATTGTGACTGGTTACACTAACTGAACTGTGTCCAAGAAGAATCACTGAGGGCTGTGTGTTCATAGAGCTTTTTAAAATAGCCTCGATGAAAAGAAACACATTGCGTAACAACCACTCTCGCAGGGCCACTTGCCAAAAAAGTCATACAATATGTAGATGGCGGTTAGACACAGAGCCAGGCATATTATCTTGTCTACAGGCAGCAACATGTCGAGTTTGTCATGAGCCTCTGCAGGTCTGCAGTCAGTATAAAAGAACAAGAGCATGAATGCAAGGGACACTCCTCTAATTCTACATGTCACATTTAGCCTGTAGCTTCGACCACTGAGCTGAAAATAAGTGGGCTGTTACCTGCGTAGGTGTGTTTAATATCTTAGCAATGAAAGCAAAGCAAATAGGGGAAGTGATGCATTCATTAGTGGAGTTTGAAAGTGTACATATACATATATCTGTTTGGGGTTTTTTAAATTTCACATGTCCATGGTCTGTTTCTGAGTAATAATACATCTCTTCTTTGAGATATGGACGCTTGGACACATTGAACAGACAGTTGGATGGAGAAAATCCAAAGTGCCAGACTGCCACGTAAGTACACAGAACGAGAACTGGTGAAATAGTGACAGTGGTCAATAACAGGTAAGTAACGGTGGACTGGGAGCAGCTTTAGAAGACAAGGGTCTTTTGTGGAAATGGAAACAGCCCAGCCCTTCTTTGTAACGTTCCTCTGGCCATTCAGTATGAAAACAAAGCGAAGTCCGTTAATAAAGGCAACAGTTCCCAAAGCTTTATTTGTTTAAAACCCAATGTGGACAAGTAGGTCAGTAACCCAACAGCGGGATTCAATGCTGCATCTATGCATGTATGTTAATGGACAAACCAGCCATGCAGAAGAACCACAATATATTGTCGGCTGCTGCTGAGTCGTCAATATTCTTTATGATAATATAGAGGAAGGCCGCCATTTATTTCTCCATAATAAATAGTGCAACAAACAAAACAAATAAATAAAAAATAAATAAAAGGAAGATGCTTGTGAGGACGATTTAAAATCTTTTCCCTCTTGTAGGTCCAAGTTAATTGTTCAGACTAAGAAACGTGCGCAGACTGCATGTGAAGTGTTTAATAGCCCATTATTCAATCACAGAGAGAAGAGCTCTCTGGTGGGCTGAAAATAATCACAAATGTTCTCTCATCTCACATCGTAATCTCATTATATTGTTACAGGATGTTCTCTGTTCATTCAGAGACGTGTGTCTGGCTAATTCATGCTGTGTCTGTGTTCTGTCATACATGTGCCTATTTTCTTCTTTACTCTTTTCATCTAATCAGGTGCGTATCCACGCTGGTCGACCCCCGACCCCTTGCTTCAGTCACCTCATTACTGTCCCTGCTCTATAAGTAATAGCTCAGTAAAAATAGCTCAATGGCAAAGTGTCTAAAATCCACATCACATCTCATAGATTCACCTAGAAACAGTGGGATGGCCTCAAATATTAGTTTTCATTTCTTTAACCTGCATTTCAACTCACACTTCGATGCCTTTACTGAAGCCACACCCAAATCAAGTTGTACTGAAAAGAACATGTGGGCATGAAAAAAACAAAAAACAAACAAACAAACAACCCCCCCCCCAACAACATATCATCATTTAAGACCGAATGGCTCCTGTTATCAGAACTGGAAATGACCCACATGTATTTAATACAGTGTCTAAGTGTGTCAGGAAACATTCCAATAATTATAGTCCCTCTGACTCTGACTAATAGTTTGACTGTGGGAAAGTCTTCCCTGTCCTTGGCCTGTTGTGACAGATTCCACCATGTGATCGGAGGTGACACATTCTGCACATATCAGACGCCTCAGGTGTCCACGTCCACTTCCTGCCCTCTTTACACTCACACACACACACACGTGCACGAGCAAATACTGCACACCTAAACCTCCAGAGTCCAGGCTGCCTCCCTGTCCCTGTGCCCGGTACAGGTCCACACAGCTGCCAGCGTTCTCAGGTGTCAGGCAGCACTCAGCCTGAAAATAGACGCTATGACCATTAACATCCAGCATGCTAACAGCCAAACTTCCTGTTAAATCAATGATGGATTTATTGGGTTACAGAGCGAGGGGGGGGGGGGGGGGGGGGGATGGGGGGAGAGAGTGAAAAGGATTATGTGACACACAAAAAAAAACCCTTTTCACATGTTTTTTTTTTTCCAGATCCTTTTGTTCTCACAAGGCATTAGTAGTTGGCAAGTACTGTACAAGAAATGATTCCATCAATGGAGACAATGACCTTCCCCATCACCATACTATTAACTATATGACACCTTTCTTGTAAAAAAAAAGTGAGAAATTAAAATACAACTAGCTAATTTGCTAGCTAGCTAATAACTAATTTGCTAGTTATATCACAATTACCTGCTTTATATAAAAAGAATACCAAGCTGTAACGGCAATCTAAAACAATCAATCAATCCATTACTGTCAACAAACCCCAAACACAGCCTGGTGATAATGTGGACTGATGAAGTTGTTGAGAAGCTCTGCACTGTGCAGACAGCTGAAACAGAAGCTCATGAAAGTTGTTTCACACCATTGAAGCATTTGGGGAAAAACACATTTTGTTTGTTTGGTTTGTAGGAATAATGCAGGAAGCCGATCATGATTAGTGATTTCGGTTTCACTCATTCAGCATAAAGTTCTGATTTGGTTGAAGCTTTTCGCTCAGATCCATTTCTGCCAGCAGTAAACATATCCACACCCACTGTTGCCAAACTAATCTGTAAATTTGCCACCGTGCTCACACTTGCTACTGTGGATCAGTGCAAGTGCAAACCCTGGAAAAAAACTCCTTGGAAAAAATGGCCTACAGTAGCAATTAGTAATATTACTAAAAGTAATAATATAATGTTATTAAATGATGTTATTAGTAATAATGATATACTGTTTTTTTACATATTGCCATATATCGCCTGTTTTCTTGCACTCAGCATTTCAGAGCAGAAAATGATCCACTCGCACCTGATACAGGCAGAAGAAAATCATTTTGAGTCAGAGTGACTTTCACTCTGGGGCTCCATGAAAAAGAGGCTCTTATCTGGTGAGTAGGTGTTCATCAGGCCTATTTCTGGTTGGAGTGCCGACAGACGAGCTCAAGTGTTTCCTCTGTGTGTATTCCTGCGTGTTTCCTCACGCAGGAATACACACACACACACACACACACACACACACACACACACACACACACCAAGCTGTTGCAAATCAACATGAACTAGAGAGGGTGAAGTGTGACTAAACAAACACACACACACACACACACACACACAGACACACACACACACACACTCTTTCGCAAAATTCTGTCACCCTGTCACTATGGCAACTGGGGCACAGCAATAACCACACAGTGGTATTGGGTGAGTGTGTTTATCTGTGACTTTGTAAATGTGTTTTCATGTGTCTGTGTGTACTCTTCTAACGGGTGTGTACATGTATGTGCAGCAGTGTTGGAACTGACACCATTTGTGGACGCCAAGCAACGGGTCATCCCTTCTTAAGCCTGAGAGAGATAGTTGAGGACTGTTCATTAGCTGCTTCCGTTCTATGGGAAATCTTTGATCCCACATGAAAACAAGTGTTGGTAATATCTGTTGTTTCTCACAGTGGTTCAGAGCTGATCATTACCGTGAACCATGAATCATCTCAAACCTTAAGAAAACGTATGTTCAGTGTGGTCTGATCAAAGTCATCATGTTGTGTGTCATACATGCTGCTGACGCTGCCAGCACAAACCCCCTGTGAGTGTCGACCTGTGCCCATTCCTCTGAATGTACGTGTGCGAGTGTATATCATTGTGATACTAAGGATGTCGATTTCAGATGAATTACCGTAGTGAAATTCAAATTAATATTTAAAATACCTGTTGAGTACCAGTGAGTCACTTTTGTAGTGATCTTTTATTCCACTTTATTGTAAGTACAGCCACTACAGTGTAAGAATAAGTTACGACAAAGGTGTGTCACCCATCTCTTGAACACATATGCTACAGAAAAGCCATTATGATAATTAGTATTCCAATTGTTCCATTATCTGTTGTGTTTTTTTTGTCCACCAGTCGGGCCCCCTCAGCTCCAGCAGTGAAGATGTACAGTCGTTCAGATGTGTTGAGAATCAACATCATTAAAGTTCAAATGGATGAGAGTGCTGGATTACAAGGTGCTGTCTGTGCTTCATTAATAAACCATTGTGCTCCACTTGACCTCCAGACAGCAGGAATATCAACTTATCTCACCTTTTGCCTTGTCACCACTCAGACCTTTTCTCAGGGTAGCCCATGAGTATATGTGTTATTCTGCTGTGTATGAACTTTCATTCCATCTCTATATCTGATAGATAAGATGACATTTGATTGAAGTACATAAGCACATAAATATTAATCCAGAAACTAGTGCTGTCATTTTAACACGTTAATTCGATTAATTAATTATGCCGCTATTTAACCACGTTAAAAAATTTAACGCAATTAATTATGAGTATCAACGGTGGCGAACCAATGATTGCGCATTTGAATTTTGGCCCATTGAAGGACCCGTAGTCTTCTCAACGTCACCTGCGCCGGCAAATTGACAAGGCAGTGGGCTACAATAACAGACATGGACAAGACTCAGGAGGATGAGTGCGCTTCAGTCGGGCCACTGAACGGCAAGTTTATGTACAAAAAGAACAGAGACGGGACAATAAATAGAAACGCTGTGATTTGTAGTTTTTGCAAAAAGGAGTTCTCTTACCACCGGAGCAACTCCAGCCTGACGTAGCATTTAAATGCGAAACATGTTCAGGCAAGTTCCTCTGTTGCGAGTGCAGCTACCGGGAGCTCGCTCCGCCAACCCACGCTGCTAATTGCAGGCCAATTTCAGAATTGTATTTATTTAACTGTACTGCTGTATTTGTATTACATTTTTGAATCATGCACCTGGCCTAACTGGTTTGCGGATGTGCTTGACCTTTACTTTTGGATTTCCTTTATGAAGCACAGTTCACCAATAAAAAATTGGATTTCAAATCTTCTCTTCTTACTGTATTCAATTGATTAGACATGCACTACAATTTTTTAATATCCTAGAATTCAAATTCTTTATCAGGAGACCTTTAGCAGATATGACATTAAAATGCGATTAATTCGATTAATTAATTACAAAATCCTGTAATTAATTTGATTAATTTTTTTAATTGACTGACAGCACTATCAGAAACATCTTCAAACAACAAAATACGTCGTCACAAACCTGTGACGTAGCTCATGAAAAATAAAGTAAATGCCGTTCGTCAGAACAGTCACAACAATACTGTTAATGGCAGAGCTTTTGACATGACTGACACTTTCCACTGAAAGCGAACAGGAACAGCTGACCTCATACTTAAATGAAAGATAAACACATAAGAAAATTGAAATACACAATGGTATGACTGTACTGCAAGTTTCATATTGCTTTGTAGCACCATCAGCGCAAACAAAACATGATGAGAATACTGCTAATCATTAGAGAAACTACCACATTTATCCTGGTTTGTTATTAACAGAACTATTAATTGATTAGTGATTTCTGTCAATATACAAACTTGTTAATCACTTCAGCAAAAGTTGCTATGCAGTTAGTGACTTCAACAGCAACCAAACTGATCTTTGAAAAGTACACTGCTTTCTAGCATCTAGATGCACTGTGCAGTTTGTTCTGCTTGTTCCTATCATTAGCTTAGCACAGCTACATCCGCCTTTGAAATCAGGAGGTGTTGTTTCATGGCTTGAAGGTGCCCTGACGTGAAACATCAGACTAGACTGAACCAGCGGAGGGATAAATGAGCAGATGACATTAATGATTCATGTCTTGGGTCTGGCCATTGCCGGTTACTGGCAGAGTGCCTGATGTCACGCCAGACAGGCTAAGAGATGATGTCATGCTGTAACATATCGATTAAACTCTCTCCTCTGACACATGACTCTATCTATCTCTCTCTTGTCTCTGCATTGTTTTCTTTCCTTTCACCTCCCTTGCCTTTCTCCCTACGCTGACCCTCATCAAGTTCATCATCAGAAACCAGATGCGGCAACTGAAACAATAAAGCTGTCATCCAAAGAGTCATAAAACACATTATAACTGGATGGCCTATGCCGCGATCAATAGTTTCCAGTTAGACCTGGTACCCTGGAAAGCAGTTTTAGATGCTGCAGTGGGATGCATGGGGGTTGAAAGAATTGATGGAGGGCAGAGAGTTGGGTTACATCTAAGTGCACCAGAGAATCGATAGTTTGCAGAAGCATTGGCATACAGTCAGACAAATGGACCGGCCTGTGAAGGGATGGAACTGCACAACAGCCTGTGTGACTTTCAAAAAGCATTGAATGCATCATTGTTTTTTAAGTTAAGATGTGTGGAAAAATAAAAATCTGTTTTTTCAAAATTTTCGAATTCAAAACTCTACTGACTTTCTGTTACTGTGTCCTTATTAGGCTGCTGGGTTGTTTTCATTTAATATAATATTACTAGTTAACAGCAAAAACAGCATAGCTAGATATTTGTTTTTTTATGTCTTGTTTTTCTGATTTTTTTTTTTACTAATTTCTTACTAAAAATAGTTGTGCATTCATACTAATGTCATTATTTTAGTTACTGACGTTTATGTCGTAACTACAAAAAATGTGCAAGTAGTATTTGTAAATATTCACTTCTTATATGTAAGTAATTTGCAGGTTGAACAGACTTTGTGTGCACTCACGGACATCTATTTTTAATACACTATTGACAAGATACATCCTGTGGGCCCATTATCCATAGGTAAGACTGCTGGGGTCAGTTGTCCCACTAATTGGATGACAGTAGAGATGGGGGGACCAGACCCGGGTGGCATAGGCTGGCTCTGGGAACGTGGAATTTCGCCTCTCTGTGGAGGAAGGAGCCGGAGCAGGAGCGGTGCTACCATTTGCATCTGGAATCTGGTTCTTGAACCACAGTCCTCGACAGGGGTTGGACTCTTTTCTTTTCCGGAGTTGCCCAAGACATGAGGCGTCAGGCAGGTGTGGGGATACTCACAAGTCCCCGGCTGAGTGTCACTGTGTTGGAGTTTACCCTGGTGCATGGGAAGATCGCCTCCCTGGACTTTAGGGTTGCCGGGGGGAACATTCGCTATCGTAGTTGTATTTGGCCTTTGAGAAACTGAGCGGGGGCTCCAGTAGGGACAGTAGTCCTTCTGGGGGACTTCAATGCACACGTGGGCAATGATGGAGTAACTTGGAGGGGCGTGATTGGGAGGAATGGCCCCCCCTTATCTTGTTGGAGTTCTATGCTAGTCGTGGATTGTCCATAATAATTGCCATGTTCAACCATAAGGATGCTCATAAGTGTAAGTGGTGTCAGAGCACCTTAGACCAAAGGTTGACGATCGATTTATTATTGATTATTGATTACTGATCTTAGGCAGCATGTTTTGGACACTCGAGTGAAGAGAAGGCCTGAGCTGTCAACCGATCACCATTCGATGCTGAGTTGGGTCAAGTGGCAGGAGTGGTCCCCTGTCCATGTCCAACGTTTCTGGCATCCCTGTGGAGGCTGGGTACATAAAACAGTTGGTGTTCAAATTCACCATTGCCAAAGATGCAGCTGAGCGTTGTGGCATCAAAGTCCTGGGTTCCTCACGGTGTGGCAACCCTTGAACACCGTGGTGGACACCGGTGATCATGGAAGCGGTCCAACTGAAGAAGGAGGCCTTACGGGATACTCAGCCCCCCAGTGAAAGAGTACTCCAAGGTGCTGGAAAGGAGGGTTAATTAGGAGGGCTGATTGTCAAACCAATGCAGTTTCCGTCCTGGTTGTGGAACAATGGACCAGCTGTTTTCTCTCCCAGGAATCCTGGACAGGGTCTGGTAGTATGCCCATCTGGTCTAGATGTTTGCTTTGTGGACCTGGAGAAGGTATATGACCAGATTCCCCGGGATGTTTTGTGGGAGGTGCTGCGGAAGGATGGGGTGAGGGCATCACTTCTCAGGGCCGTCCAATCGCTGTACGTCCAAAGCGAGAGCTGTTTTTGGATGCTTGGCAGTAAGTCTGACTTGTTCCCAGTGAGGGTCGGCCTCTGCCAGGGCTGCGCCATGTCATCGATCCTGTTCGTGATTTTCATGTTCTGTTGGCTCCATTGGTCTGTGACATTCAGCACTCACTGGAGAGGTTTGCTATGATCTTTCTCAGAAGGGTGGCTGGCTTCTCCCTTAGGGTAGGGTGAGGAGCTCCGTCATCTGAGAGGAGCTGTGACTAGAACCGCTGCTCCTCTACGTTGAGAGGTTGAGGTGGTTCGGGCATCTGGTTAAAATGCCCCCCTGGGCGCCTACATAGGGAAGTGCTCCAGGTACGTCCAGCTGGGAGGAGGCCCTGGAGCAGATAAAGGACCAGATGGAGAGATTATATCTCAACCCTGGCCTGCGAACGCCTTGGGATCCTCCAGTCAGAGATGGCTGGGGTCGCTAGGGAAAGGGAAGTCTGGGGCTCCCTGTTGAACCTGCTACCGCCACACCCGACCTCGGATAAATTGGATGAAGATAGATGGATGGATGGATATTGACAAGATACAGTGTTCTTACTACAAGTAACAAAGAAAGTAGGAAAGTAAATAGAGATTTAAAAAATAAAATGTATCATAGTTTGTTGGACAACACAGAAGTAACATTCATGTAACTTTGCAGTCAGAATGTAGAGGTGCCAACCCCTTTTTAAAATCTTTTAAAATATATCCAGATATTGGTTGGGATATCGCTGTCTTTCCAAACTTAATTGTGACTCATCCATCTGGTCCTTATGTAGTAGAAACCTACGCTCTTGATTTACAACATGTCAGTCAGGTCAGATACAATTATTATTGGTGCAATTATTTGTTCATCCAGATCAGACAGAGAACATGGAGCTTTGAGAAGGGTGAGACAATCCACAAACATCAAGAATGAGATTCTCAGATAGGAAGTGATCATGTGACTCTTCACATGTCTCTGTAGAATGTTTGGACGCAGTCAACAATCGCATCGGATACACAGTGGAGGCCTGAATGAAGCGCTGCACACTGGAAGAACCGGCAAGCTGCATTTATTGTTAATGAGTCAAGAGCAAATGTAGACTGTAATTAGCCTTTGCAGTGGCTCTCCAACACTCCTTTTTTCCTCTATCCTGTCTCATCTCTCTCCACTCTATCAACTGTCTATCCTTGCTTCTGTGTCTCTCATATCGTTCTGTTTCATTCCGACTCACTTAGTCCCTGTCAGTTCTACTTTCATGCCTGATGATCTCAGTTGCCACCCCCTCCCCCTCCCTTTCCCCACACAGTTTTTAGTTGAATGATTTTTCGACAGTACCTAGTTGTTGAATGAGAGGGATTAGCTGAAACTTATTTGCTTCTGTATTTTGTCACAGAAAATACGCAGAGATCCCTAGTTCAAAACACATTTTCATTCCACCGTGCTCAAGACACACATGCAAAGTGCACATGCTCACACTCCATGTTATTCATTCATGAATGGAGCCACATGCTGCACATCTCATTTTTACGCATCACTGGTCTGTTAGTTGTAGTGAAAGAGAGGAAGTGGCTGAATTAGCGAGCAGGCTTGTGTGCAAGACTGTGTCCGGTCTCACGATGACGTTATTCCCTGAACACACATGATGTCACTGTACCAGCGTGTGTTTGATAAAGCTCACTCTCATGCACAGATAGAGAGAGATCATGTGCAAGCACGTGAGCATGCATGCTCCTGTACACTGCCATCTATGCAGTTTTGCTGCAGCCTGCTTGCATCTTTGCCAGCTGTCACATGGCCTCGACTGAGGAGCTCACGAGGCAGCGCAACGCGGAGGAAAACTATCACATCTCAAAGAACATGTGTACATCTGCCTTGTTTAGATTTTTTTTAGCAGCGGTCAGAGAGAGAGCTGAGTGATTATATTACATTATAGTATATATTTACACTATACTACGTTATACTATATTTTGTAGTCACACTGTAAATGTTGTACAGTTTTTCGTCAATAAGACGAAAGGGTGCTGGTGACCTTAACCCTCTCTCCAAAACTAATCCTAACCTATCTCCAACTCTAACCCTAGCTGCAATGGTAATCCTAACCCAGCTATGAGCTCCAACTGTAACCCAACCTGGAAGCCTAACCTGCCTCTAACCCTATCTGCAATCCTAATTGTAACACTAGCCCTAATCTATCTCCACTATCTAACACTAGCTTCAAACCCACCTGTAACCTTTAACCTCTCTCCAGCCCCAACACTATCCCTAACTGGAACGGCCAGCTCTAACGGGAATCGAACCCATGACCTTCCGCACCAAAGTCAGTGAACAAACCCACTGAGCTATTCAGTCGCCCGACTGTATGGAGATAGATTTGGCTATATCCAACCCTATCTCCAACTTTACCCTAGCTTCAAACCCAACTGTAACCTTAACCCACTCTCCAACCCTAACTGTAATGGTAACCATAGCTCTAACTCTAACACTAGCTTCAAACCCACCTGTAACCTTTAACCTCTCTCCAACCCTAACACAAGCTGTAATGTAACCCTAGCTCTCACACTAACTGCAACACATACGGCACCATACGACACATACGTCGTATGAGACGACGTATGTGTCGTCTCATACGAGCTAACCACGGTGTAGTGCCCATTGTAATTACTTATACAAACAGATGAATGAAAAACAAGACAGCGTCAATGACAGCAAAAAGAAGGAAGCAAGGCGCTTTTTTGTAAAAGCTGCATTTTAAAAAACCCTGCACTGGTTTCATGATGTCCATGAACATCAAGACACGTGTGTCCAATATAGGTATTCCTCAGTGCTTTGAAAGAGAAATTTGAGTTGAACAAGTGCAGTTTGGCCACTAGTTGTTCCTAGACCATATTTTATCAACGTGAGTTTTCACCTGAACACATCCATTTCATCATCTACTGGTCATATTCAGCTTTGTACACTGCACGTTTGCATCTTGGGAATTTGGTATGAAAATACATAAAATAATAGTTGGTCATCTTAAAGCCAAATTGCCTTTAATGTGGTTCTCAGAGAAATGTCCTAAAGGTTTTATAAATATTAAAAGGTCATTGTGAGATTATCAGGCTGCAGTGAGAAATAAAAGCAAGATCAAAACATTATGTGAGTGAATTCTCTAAGGAGTGTCTTTGTTAGAGACACTTTGTTGTTTTTTGTCCTGTGGGTGACGTGCCAGAAACACGCTGTGATTGTGCTTTTACAGCTAATTGATTTTTCAAATCACCAAGACACGTTTTGCATTTTATCATACTGCACAACAAATCATCACTTAGTCGCAGGGCAAACTTGTATAATCAGACAAGTCATACTTTCACATTCGATGGGAAGCCGGAGTACCCGGAGAGAACCCACGCAGAAATGGGGAGCATGCAAAGTCCACCCAAAGACTGCTGACATCAAGACTAGCCAGGAATTAAACCAAGGACCTTCTTTAAGATTAAATGCAAATTGCATTTATGTTATTTTGAAATGTTCCTGTATGGTTTAAGCTGTGCAGCAACATTGAAATTGTTGAATGTTATTTCTGTTGAATGTGAGCAAATCACGGCGGGTTCAGCAGCTGTTACACAAGCAGTGTCAATGAGAGTTGAAGTGCCACAAGTCTTCAGTGAATGATGGCATATTCTGTTTATTTATGCTACCTTATCAAAAGTTTCACTGACAGTACCTAGCTTTGGTTTGCAGTATATTTTTATCAACTGAGAAACACAGCATAGGTGACAAGAGTGTGGCTGTTACTTAAGCGGTGAACTGAATGACAGGTGTGACATGGGCCACAGATCCAGGTGTGCTCTTGAATGACTCAACGTTCACATGAACATTTAGACCATACAAAGGTGAATGCAAAGTGATGGGTTGTACAGACGGTATGATAGTGTTTTGAGTCTGTTGTTAAAATGATTCTATTTTATTGGATATAAATTAATATATTTGCTGACGAATTACAGTAACCCAGCAAGATATCATGACCTGGATGCTTGACAACCTCCAGACTTGTGGCTATATGTGCTTTCCAGATCATGAATCAATTGGCAAATTGATAAGTTTCATGTTATGGAAGTTAGCATTTCCATGTTTCTCCAACCTTTTGGTGGTATGTTGCCCCCTAGTGGCTTTGATAAACGATGACGTGCAGCTTCACCAGATAAGTTACCTTTCTATGGTATACCTTTCACCATAGAATGGAATTTTTTGTTTTCCTGCTGTTCAGAAAACATTTGTATCAATCTGAAAGGCATGTAGAAGGCATGATGGGTCAGAGGAATGTGAAGTTGTTTCACTATAAAATGTGTTTTTGGCAACATATATAAATAATCAGAAAATTTAATAAACATGTTCCTGCATTGAATCACATGCAGTTTTGTCACAAAGAGAGATAGTGACACCAACAAGCCTGATAGCACGTTTGCGTCGCCACATTCTATTTGTATGTCACATATTAAGTCCAAAACTCCACATTCAGAACATGAACACTTTCAAGAGTGCATGATCATATCAAATGCACATCACACCTCCTCTGTGTTGAAGTTTTTCTGCAGTGGCTCGTTATATGTTTTATCATCATTCATTTCACGACAATGCCCAATGGCACATGGTAGATTTTCTTAATCTCTCTCTTTCTCTGGGAGGACAACAGTGAGTCGTGCCTGGTTGTCGTGAGGTATCTCCACACCTTCCCACAGAGACAGAAAACAGCTCACAGAAAAACTGGTTGTTCCTGAGACAAATATTGTGGAGACTAAGCAACAACACTTTACTCAGAAATAGCCAATTTGTGTGTGTGTGTGTGTGTGTGTGTGTGTGTGTGTGTGTGTGTGTGTGTGTGTGTGTGTGTGTCTACCGTATGTGCAGTAAATGTGTACACAGCAGTGTGAATTACACTTAGAGTGTGACACAACTGAGTCAACAGATTCGGATTAATAGTTTGTTTGCCTCCGTTGTTCCTCCATTATTTAACTTGTAAATGTCTTTACACTCTGATAAGCCATGAGGAGTTTCTCCATTAAGCAAGCTCAGGTTTTATTCGAACCCAAACCCAAATACCAAAATCTGATTACAACAATCAAAATAAAACTGAACTGAGGCACAATTTTGTCATATTTAGTCATAGCACCTTATTATCTGGATTTGCTACAATGTTTAGTTATTGCTAAACAATGCATGTTATAGCTATTGCCCACATGCATTAAATAAATACCTTTATGATATATGGTACAAAATGCATACCAGACTGTTTTACAATGTGTTATTTACATACACATTTTTACAATATCTCCACGTGCTTTTATCTGAGTCAGTCTCTTGTGCTGATGTAACATCCTTTTGCCTCTCAGGAATTAATGATAAAAAAAGCTCAGATAATTTCTCATGTGTATGTGTGTATTAATCCAATGGTCCTGACAGGAGAAGTAGAGGAAAGTTCTGCAGGGAACATGAAGAAAGTATTCCCTTCGAGGGGAAGGTCAGGCAACCTTCAGGCAACAGAAAATAAATTGGTGTCGATTCCCAACAGTTTCTCCACTAATGAGCCAGTGTGTTCCAACCTGACATTGAGGAGCAGCTAAAGAGCCAAAGGCTGCGTCTGGAGCTGTCTCTTAGAAAACAACAAACAACAATGAGCATTCATCCTACTACAGCTGCTGCTGTGTCAGGTGCAAGGGTTCAATGTGGGTGAAGCCGCAGAGATTCATTATTATGTTCACAATACACCAGTAAAAAGAAACAAGAGATCATGCAAACATCATCAGTGTGGTGTGAATAACAACATGTCTCAGTTTTTCTGGGGTTAATTCATAAGAGGAAATGAATAATATTAAATAAATCAATTTTGATAATTGATATTATCAGTGATTTTATTTTATTTTATTTTATTTTATTTTATTTTATTTTATTTTATTTTATTTTATTTTATTTTATTTTATTTTATTTTATTTGTTGAAATAAGATTGTGACACAATAAGTCGTAAATACTGTTATTTGCAGAATACCATATAATAAACAGGCTTCATTTCTTTTTCGCCATCTAGCTGGACACACGGCCTGTGCTGCACATACACTACATAAAGCCACAATAACATGTTTGAGACATGTTTACTCTGTTATGCAACTAACCACATTATTTGACAATATTAACCTTCAAGCTGCAGTGTTTCCCGAGGATGAGAGAAAGAAAATGACTTTCACATCATCGTTTCTGTTCCCTCTTTGCTGGCATCCCAGTGACGCTTCATACTCTGATGCTCTGTGACATCTGGCCTCCATTCAAATCAGCACTCATTCATTCAACTCATCGGCACCAACCAATAAGAAGGCTACCAACCGGACACCCACTTCTCTTTGCCCAGCGACAACACATGCACACACACACACACACACACACACACACACACACACACACGCATTATGCATGCACATGCAAACACTCATTTTTTCATCAACTGTGATGAATGAAGATGTCAGTGCAGCAGAGCAAAGGAAGAGTCTGGATGTCTGGAGCTCTCATGTGTTTATCTCACCTGCAATGATTGTCCTTTTGTGCTTTGATCTGCAACGTGTCCGCTGCTATTGATACAGCTGACAACCATATCCTTCTTGCCATCCCAACATAGAATAAAATAAAATTGAATAACATTAAAATGACTGACTGACTTCTTTACAAATATGAAATCTGAACGAACAATGCATTCATTTACAATACATATTATACACTAACATTCTTTTACTGCCTCGTGTTTGCTTGCACTTGCACCTCATGCGTATTCCTCTGTTCAGTGTGTGAATGGATCTGCATATAATCTCTCAAAGGTTAAATAAGCCTCGAGCCTTCCTCATGTGCTCGGGACTAAGGCGGGGTTGACTCTCTGCTGTGGGAATATTGTATTTTTTTTCTTTTTTGTGTGTTTTTGGCAGATGAAATGGAAATGAAAGTGGACAGGGAGTTGTGAAAAAGAGACTGACTGAAAAACGCGGTGACTTGGGTTAGGAGATGGGAAGTTAATAGGTGGCATTCGGGAGGAAAGTGACTGGACAATGGTGGGGAGTAGTTTGTTATCTGCAGCTTACTCCTGACAATGGGCGAACGGCGGGGTACATCCTGGATAAGAATACAGTTCACAAGGCACAACACGCACAGACCATTCACACTCATATTCACACCTGACCTGAATTGTTCTTTACTGCGATGGAGGTAATGCAATAGTAGGGAGGCAGAATCACATCACGGAATGTTTCAACAATTGTGGTTGTGCATTACTTTATCTCTCTTTCAATATCATTTGAAATCTGAAATAAGATTTAATTCAGAGATCAAGCTTGCATGGGTGGCAGACTCTGTAGCTTAATTAGTATAAACCGAGTTCATCATTTATCGAGAAAATATTATGAACTAAAAATGTGATGTTTGATTATTACGATTATTCTTGTTGTTCTTGTTGTTGTTTTTTATTTTATTGTATTTTTATTTATTTATTTTGCAAAAAGGGAACAATAGCGTTGTATTGGCTATGTGGTGAAAACTCACATTCAAAATCTCATGTGTGAAAGCGTCTCTTGGGAAATGGAGACCAGTTTCTTTTAGCCAATATCAGACCAAGAAGAAAATTTGAAATACGGTAAAAGGACAAAGCCAAATCTTTTAATTGAATTAGCATAGATGAGTGCCACAGATTTGAGCAGTCATGCTCGTGTGATCAAACAGGACTCTAAATATAGGAGGCTGCTGCATTTCTTCTGCTTGAGCTGGGATTCACTCAACCTCAGCAGAGACTGAAGAGGAAAGGAAAGGGAAAGGAAAGGAAAGGAAAGGAAAGGAAAGGAAGGAAAGGAAAGGAAAGGAAAGGAAAGGAAAGGAAAGGAAAAGAGGGAAAATGAAAAGAATTACTGTATAATGTGTGCAGTCTATATGGGATTGATGCACACTCAATCACTTGGCTCTGTATCTATGTCAATCCATCAAAATGTAGTCTGTAATCTCCTGTGAATCCTCTTATAGATGCTGGCATCTCTATAATCTGTCCATCATCACTCGTGCTGGTCACACTGTTGTGTATCATGTCATATATCATGTCATTCAAATTGCACTATTATATCCGCATAATTTTTGGAAGCAATTGTACCACATTTTGAAAAAATCAGTGGACTTTTAAAAGTTATTTGAGACTTGAATTTGTGTGAGGCCTCCATTTTTTGCGAATGTCAAACAAGACTCTAGTTGTGTCCATGCCACCGAGAATGAGTCCTTGATGAATCACAAACCTATGTATATATCTCATTCAAGCCATCTGATCAAATAAACAAACACTTAAGTCTTATTGTAGATGTTAGTGTGAATGGTTGTCTGTCTCTGTATGTGATTGACTGAATCAGAATCGGGAATCCTTTATTGTCATTGTACACAGTACAACAATATTATGTGCAGCGTTCTCTTGACAGGAGGATAGAAGGCTTATGAAATAATTGACATACATAGAATACAAAAAAGGAGATAAAGTAGAAAAAATAAACAACTAATATTAGATATAAAAAAATATATTGACACATAGACACAATATTTACAACCGGTCCAGGGCCTCTCATTGAATGTGAAGAAGGATTAAAGATAGTCAACTCGGAACTTATACATGTGACATGACTATTGACAGACTATTCCCCCCGAATGTATTCTGTCTGTTCATGGGTTGGTAGTGGTGGGGACTATTCCACATAATACAGTCTTACAGTCTAGATGATCAGAATGAGCTATATCAATGATGAGCCAAGATGTTAATGGTAGAACCACAGCAAACGAATAAAGAATGCTTACAGAGAGTATCCATGCAGGGAGTAATAATGTTAAAGTACATTGTCTGAATACATATTTCAAGAGATAAATGTGTCACCAGATTATATTTATATATATTTAACACAAGTTGTATTTTATGTGTGGAGAGGCGAAAAAGCGACAAATTCAATAAATAAATACATCATTAATTATTAATTGAATACTGAAATAATTATATATGTTTTTTTACATAAAAAAATAGTATTTATAATAAATAAATGATACATTTAATAACACATTTATGCATTTATTTCCCATTTTAATTAATTAATGACAATTTTAAATAATTATTTATGTATTTATTTATTGAATTTTGTCGCTTTTAGTCCTCCATATTTATGTTCCATTGTGTGTGCAGTGGCTACAATTTGTAGGACAATCAAAAATCTGTATTTTAAGAAATAAAGGTGAAAAGGAGATGAATACTAAACACACAGGATTTACAGGTATAAAAGAATTCAAACAAAACATGCAGTGAACAATATAGTGTATAGAAGATTATGCATAACGAAAACTAAAACTAAATGATATTTACATGAGAATGCAATTTTTACTTACTGAGATACTACAATCAGACTGCATACAATGATGTTTGTTCCTCGATTGGAAATAATTAGCTGTCATTCACGTAGTTTTAGATTTGTAAACTGTTTGTGTTACCTACGTTTTATTGGTATATGGGTAGCGGCTTGCGGCGCACCGTGGAATTGCAGCTGCCAACCTCCACCAGCAGGGGGGCAGTATCTGGACTAGTCTTCTCTCACCCAACGCTTTTATTTTCTTCCGGCAAAGTATCGCTCTCTCTTCCGGTTGTCGTACGTACGTGTGGTGGGTATCTACGGCGTTCACCCGATGTGTTTATGAAATCCGAATCAATCTGTGTGTGAAACACATGTCTGAACATCAGCAGTAACTGATGTTGATAGAGGAGTTCGGTGGCTACACGTTCATCAAAGTATGTCGATGATACTATTTAAGTTCAAGCTAAAAAAACAGTTGTTAGCACTACGTGTAGCATAGCAGGAAAGTATACCGGCTATTGACTAAACTAGTACAGCTGCTTACAAGGGAATTATGACTATTCCCTTAAAGGACACCGTTTTTATCCGAGCCTTACTTTGTTACCATGCTAATCAGTTAGATTTTGACAGTTTAGTAATTGTATTAACTTACGTGTTGTTTTCCTTCTATAGACAAGCTAGAGTCGAAATGGCAAAGTCAAAGAATCACACGACCCACAACCAGTGTAAGAGTATCAACATGGAGTTTATTAGTAGCATTTGCTGCTGTTGCTTTTTCCCAATTTCACTTGGGTGATGTCTCCCAGCCTCTGAAAACAAGTTACATTTATACGGGAGAACAGGGAAAGATGGAATTCAATGATTCGCTGTGGCAACCCCTGAAAAGGGACAAAGCCGAAAGGAGAAGAAGAAGAAGACACACTGTCTGTTTTCAAAGTTTTTTTCAAGCAATGGTGGTTCATCTTCTGTTTCTTGTGTACACAGCCCGTAAAGCTCACAGGAATGGCATCAGGAAGCCCAGAACTCACGCTACGAGTCCCTGAAGGGGGTATGTTAGCTTCCAGTCCTCTTTACAGATGTGCAGATACACATGTGGCTAGTTTATTGGGGAGTATCAGGGATCTGTTGATGTATGTCTGTAAGTGTGTACATGGTGCATGTCATATGTGGCTGTTGATACTTAACTACACTAATAATTTATATTATTAGTGTAGTTATCTTAATGCCAGTGTTGCACTTTCAGTGATGTAACTTGAACTTTTCTTAACTTGTGGTAAAGTTTTCAAAGTACATTTTCAGTCTAAACTGCAAGACCTGCAGGGTTTGTGGAGTGTAGCTTCATACTCCGGTGCAGCTGAGATTGGTCGTCATATGTAAAAAAAATATTGAAAGAATTGTAAAAGTTGAGTTTTGCAGCAGTTTTGGTTTGTTCATGTTGATTTGCTCAAATTTAAAAAGGCTTTTCTTGACGCTAAATGACGGCCCCTTGTATTTGTAAAATGGACAATCCCCCTTAGGATCATACGCATCAGAGATCATTATTATCATGTGGTGTGTTATTGTGCTTTGATGTAAGCTTAATATTGGTGGCATATTAACGTCCGATAATTGTTTCTTGTTGTGCAGCAAACTGAGCTTGTGATTCAGTTTGTGTAACTTCAATCCTGCAGCTTCATTTCCTGATCATTACCGCATCAGAAGCTTCATTAAAATGTTCATTAAAAAGTTAAATGTCGATATAAGTCGACACGCATCTGAGTGGTCCCGTAAGATGTTAGTCCAGAATTCAGTAGATGTCTTGACAACTTTTGAGATAAAATGGTGACAGCACTTTGACCAGTTCACTGACATCTCAGTAAATTGGAGGTGTACGCCAATGATCCCCCAGCCTCACGTTCTTTTACATCCAATGCTGAAATCGGTTTATCTGTTCTATTTGTTGCACGTTGATTGTGCACCACATCTGTCCTTTTTTTTCACCCAGTTTGTTTTTTTTTGTTGTTATAGGTGGACCCTAAGTTCCTGAGGAACATGCGCTTTGCCAAGAAGCACAACAAAAAGGGGTCTGAAGGCAGCCAGGAAGGCAAAGGCCCAGGCCCAGGGCCAGGCACACGGATGCAGGCACAGGCGAAATAAGCATGTCACCCCCCCACGTCTGTCGGCATTCCGGTGAACTGTGGTTATCACAATAAAGCAATGCTTTGTTAACAAACATGTTTCCTTTTTGTTTCACTTAAATAATTTCACAATAAATAAACAACAGGGTTTATTGATTGCACTTCAGTCCAATGTGGTGGAAGGCACATATATAGGAAGGAGCGTGTGTGTGTGTGTGAGTGAGTATATGTATGTATGTATGGTTTAAGGAACCATGTTATCAGTGTTGACAAACGGTATTAATTGTATATCTGGATCCTTTTCAACAAAACTAAACCTGCTTTCAATGGGGTTCCCTGGAGCACCGTGTTGAAGTAAATGAGGCCAAGAAAGTTAAAACATGGTTTAACTCTGATATTAAGAATATAATTTCTCCCAATTACAGCACTACTGTTATACTTTCAACCATGTTATACTATCAAACATTAACTTAAAGATGTTGGGGTTGATTTTTTGTCAGTTGGTGTGGAAATTGACTTGAAAACCACAGAGTTCATGGTTAACACTGGTTTTCAGTAAACCAGCTTTCTGGCACGGGGCTTGATGACATCCACCCAACTTGACTTGCCCAAGAACGTCTTAGGAACAAGCAACGAGCTTCTGAGCCAAACACATCTGTCACTAGAGTTGTTTAAACTAACAATATAATAACGCCATTTATGAGGCAATGACAGAATAGCAGCAGGAACTGGAACAGTAAACAGCATGGTTTTGCATTAATTGCAGTCTTATTTTTTGCACGTTTTGTAAGAGTACACTTTGTTTAATGTTCGTTTTAACTAGTTAATTATCTACCCAGTGCCCAACGCAGGTGTAACTGTGGGTTTAGGCATTTATCTGAAGAATCTTGGCTCATGACTCGCAACACACAGCATTACATCGTAGATGTAATAATAATAAG
Organism: Lampetra planeri; assembly: GCF_965212315.1. Taxonomy (NCBI): domain Eukaryota; kingdom Metazoa; phylum Chordata; class Hyperoartia; order Petromyzontiformes; family Petromyzontidae; genus Lampetra; species Lampetra planeri. Next base: position 28,051 of record NW_027614009.1, read on the forward strand.
AATAATAACAATCCTAATAATAAAGATCCAGACAAATCAGAACGACACCGATCAATGAATATGCGAAAATGAAACGCAAACTCTGGGCTGACTCTGAAAACGTGTTCGTGCGCAAAAATAGCGCAACACAGGAGTTTGAAGCGTCACTTCCGCTCACGCTGACTCCAGCTTGCATCATATTTTGTCGCTGAGCAGCCGGGTCAGGGAACATGTGAGTATTTCTGTGCACACAGTTATAATCACTTCACTATAGATCCAGTAACGTTTACACCATGCCCCTCCCCTCTATTATTGCATGTGAGTTTTTAAACGATACGGTTCAGCGAGCGTTTTGCTAAAGCTAACTTAACTCCAGCCCTGACTGGCTAGCTTAATTTAGCCTGCTTGCTAACAACTAATAGGCGTCAACTGACTGTGAACTGAGCAGTTGAGGAAAAGTGACTTTGTTGGACTTAATAAAATAGTTTTGACAATGCTTCCGTGGGTAGCATGCCTTGTATGGCACAATACTTGTAAAAATTACGATTGTAGGTTAAATGTAAGAAGGAACTGTGTTCTCTTGATGGGCTGTCGAAGAAACTGTCAGTTTCTGACAGGTCGGCACATTTCCAACTGAACATTGACTCCCTTGGAAAAACTAATGCAACTATTACTTTATAGCTAGCTACACAAAGGGGTTATTTGCTCAACCTTTTTTGAAACCTGTTTTGTAATTTGCTTAAATGACATTCAAAGACTTGGTTTTCTTGGGCTTATTGTGGGTATTTTAATGGTTAAATTACTGATAGACATCGGCTGTTGATCTGGAGCCACGTTGTAGCTGAGTGATGTTAAAGAACTATCTTATTGTAATAATCGTGACGAGTATTTGCAACAATTATGATGTATTTGATTTATCAATGTTTTATCATAAATAACAACAACACTGAGTTAAGTCCTAATATCCTTGAGAAATCATTAATGTGATCGCTGTGTCCTTGCATCTTGATTCACCAGGTATGCGATAATGTAGGATTTGGATGATAATTTGGCCCTCTTTACAATGTATGATCAATAATCATCCAAAAGCCCAAATGTACGACAATTTAATCATTCCGTTAATGTGTGGCTTGTAACAGTTACTCATGTACCAGAAGGAGTTACAACTTCAGATGTCATCGGTCACATACGTGCCTTTTTGCACTTAAAAGCAAGGCTTGAAGTAGTAGTTCACAGGAAATGCTGCTCCAATTTGTATCAGAGCATCCTGTCAGATACATAAGCTGGACAAGCTTGAGTTTGACCACTGAATACTTGGCTTTGAAGACTAGACACGGAACGCCACATCACCATTGTTATTTGCGTTATGACGGGTGTGCACAATAATTCCCCTCAAAATACAATAATACAATAGAATACAACAGAATTTTGGTACGACAATCCTACATTTCCCACCTGGCAACACTGTGTCTCCTCACACCCGAGACTTAAGACACACCACAGACTAGACTGTTTTTGTTATGATTGTGGACAGACACCCATGGTTGAGCCGGTCCCCCGAGTCCATCAACTTTCCCTCTGAGGAGGAAAAGATCTGCAGTTGTGGGACAAGAAAGACTGCTTTCAGGAGTGCCTCAACAGTCCAAGAACAGGCCCAGGTGAATTGTCTCCACACATAGAAAATCAGGAAGCTTTATCTCTAATAGAAGAAAATGAATGTCTGTCATAATAATTTTCCAGCTCAAAGTGCTACCAAGGAAAGATGTTTTTCTTGACTGACCAGTTCTTCTTACTGCATTGTATGCTTCCGATTTCATCTTCATACTTTCCTATCATTTGAAGACTGAAGTAAGCCATAATTAACTGTCAGTCTACATGAGTTAATTTCAGTAATGTCACATGTGAAGTTAATTTTAAACTGAATGGAAAATGAGTTTTAAAGAATACCAGTTGCAAGTCTGCAACATCACAACATGTTATCATGTTTGATGACAATTGTGAAACTGTCCTTCACAGAAGGTGTGATTTATGTAGACTCTCATTCTGCTATCGCACAATGTTTGTTTCATTGCACTATTGCACAATGATGCTATAGCTCTATAAAGAAATAATGATGAACCTCATAAAGAAAATATATATGGGTCATATATATTAACAATCATTCCTGCTCAAATTTAAATGCATGCTTTGCTAAGGGACAACTATCCATTGACAAGAAGATAGAAGATGCTTATTTTGTCATTGCAACTAAAAGAAAGCCTTACAAACCACAAAGCCATGTGTTATTCAAGAGATTTGTGCTGCCCATCAAACAGGTACACTTTCTATGATGGCCCGCCCTTTGCCACGGGTCTACCCCACTATGGTCACATCCTCGCTGGCACCATCAAGGACATAGTCCACTCGCTTTGCCCATCAAAGTGGCTTCCCATGTGGGACCGACGTTTTGGCTGGGACTGGTCATGGTCTTCCTGTAGTAAGTATCGTCTTATGTGAGAATATGTTGAAAATCTACATGTTCATATTATAATTCAGTTTCATGACAGTTGCATTTGTCTGTTGTTTTTATATTTGTCACATCCTGTGTGTTCTGTAGGAATATGAGATTGATAAGACCATTGGGGATCAAGGGGCCTGAAGATGTTGCCAAGATGGGCATTGCTGAGTACAACAAGCAGTGCAGAAACATTGTCATGAGATACTCAATGAGTGGGAGGTGAGCACCCAGATGTTTTAGAAAAGAACCATCTTTATGTGACTAGTTTATGGTTATGACTGAAAAAAAATACTGACCCTCCATAGGTTGTGGGTGATATATTAGTATCTCTATCTTGACATTTCAGAGCCTTAACAGGTTTTAAAATATTAACTGTTCAACGGA
>NW_027614010.1:0-30886 GCF_965212315.1 Lampetra planeri
AACACACACACACAAAAAAAAAACCCTCACCGGTTACAGAGAGCAGTGTCCAGGTGCCATTTTGCAGCTCATCTTTAGGCTGATCCAGTAAGAGGATTCGACACTCGTACAAGCCCTGGTCATCCAGCTGCAGACCCTCCAGCCTCAGAGCCGTGATTCGCACCAGAGACACGCGTCCTGAAGAGAACAGGTGAACAGGGACGGATGAGGGACGCCAGCTTGTCACTTGCCATCACTCCTGATCTGTGTGTAGCACTGGAGTGTGACACCCTGGTGTGCTCCAAAATAACAACATTGGCCTGAAACCGCTGCACAGAAACAAAAAAAAGCCACAGTGTAAAGTGCCGGTTGCCGGGCGACGGCTCCCTTAAGTGTTATTGTTCATCCCAAGAATGAACTTCATATTTCAGCCCACAGCTTGTCTGTGTCCACGACTCTTCACACTCTCCTGGACAATTGTTCAGCGACCTGACACGAGGGAACGGCATGGCTGAGGAGAAGGTGTCAATCAGAATCAGAAATTGCTGTTGTTAAATTTTGTATAGTAGCCCTCAGCTTCGACAAACAGCAGGTAGAAAGAAAAATAAAATAAGTGTCACACACGTCACAGGGCAAAGAGTAAAGTGGAGCAGTGCAAATTGGAACGACCAGCATGAATAAGTAGCCACGAATACACTGTATATATAATGCACTTACTGGAGTGTAAGTGAGTCCTTAAAGTGCAGTGTAGTGAGTCTCTGTCTACAGGGGGTTGATGCTCAGTCCCTGGGGGGGCGGGGGATGGTTGTGAGAGGTGGCAGGGTGATGGATTTCACAGGTCTGGGGATGAAGCTGTGTTTCAGTTGGTTAGTGCGAGTTTTGATGTGTCTGTGCCACTTTCCAAAGGGAAGAGGAACAAACAGTGGATGTCATCTGTGTGGACTGAGGGGAGGGGCGGTCCTGACCGCGAGGAGGAAGCAGGAAGTTGGAGACGGGTGCGTTGGACACGATAACGCAGCCTATTTACTTTTCCATGTTGCCACATGGGAGAGAAAAACAGGGGAGACGGGGTTAAAGAGGAGCAGAATAGACAGACACACACACACACACACACACACACACACACACACACACACACACGGGATCAGTACTTTTCCAAATCCTACCCTTTGACACCTGACATTTTTCCCCTCTGTCGTGTTTACTAGCTCAGTGGGATAACTAGGTCACCATGGCACCGCAGAGGAAAGGTCCTGCTGAGGCAGAGATGTGTCTGGAACACGACAGGGAGTTGTTGGATGAAAGGAAGGTGGAGGTGGACGGGGGGGTGGTGGGGGGCATTCAAAAAGTGTATGACTGCCACAGATTGAACATGAAGTAAAGCCGGTTGAGAGTGCAGAATCACAGGGAAGGTATTTTAAGCCTGTCTATAATGTATTGCATTTACTGTTGAGCAGAGTGTGAGCGTACGACGCCAGCAAACACACACCGAACACACACCGATTTCAGTTTGTCCCAAACATGCTGGTGAGAGTGGGTGGGACGGGATGGGATGTTTTCATTTGTTTTGTTGTTGTAAATCACTATGTGCTGCATTGTTTATGTAAATAAAGTTTGATTTGATTTGATCATATAAACTGTAGAATATTTAAGTCGTTACTCAAGCGGCTTTGTGGGGAATATTTTATAGGGTCTATTGTGATAAATACATGTTGCTGTAAAAGAGAGAGAACAACTTCTGATGTATTTTATTACTTATTATCACTAATAATAAATGACATGTATTTTATTACATGAAATACAATTAATGTAAATAATTCAAGTTAAATAAAAAAATTTAACAAATAAAAATAATCTAACGGAGTTGTCTTAATGTGTAAATAAAAAAGAGGGGCTCTCTATCTCCAAAATGGGAGGAATCAAACTATTACAATAATAATATTCGGAGAAACTCTTACTCCAGTCCTGACATTCCCCAGCACCTACAGGGTCACAGAGATCCCACATCGGTAAAAGCTCTCCACTGACCCGCAGAGAGCTCCGACTGCAGCTCCTCACAGCCGATCACGGACAAACTACAACAGGAGTGTGATCACAGCTACCACCCCACATCAGGAGCCGACCTCTCTGACTCTCCTGCGGCTGAACGCCCTGCAGCAAGGTCTGGAAACTTGGTGAAAAGTCTCCCCACAGGAGGAGAGGCTGTTAAAGCGGCACATTCATGCCCAAAGCGTTCGCTCCATTTGACTGGAACTCGATGCGTGTGCTCTTCTTTTGTTTTTCTTTCTGTGTTGGAATAAATCCTCCAAAAAAACGGTTTCCTTCTGCTCCACTTGCTAGTGTCAGTCATCAGCTGTGTTCACAGACGTACTCAAGCGTACCGTAAGGATTGATGTAAACGGGATGAAATGAATGTGTCTCAACAGCTGCAGGACGTGAACGTCTCCTCTGATGCTCCTGAGCAACTTCTGCTCACTGAGTCTGTGAAATTAGCGACAACAATGTCTGGTCAAAACACGCACACACACACACAATAAATACACAACACATTGACACACATACTTACGCAGACACATAATATGTAAACGTAAACATAAACACACACACACACGCACACTGACACAGACACAGAATATATAAACTCATACACACACACAAACACCACGAACACACGCACACAGTACCGACATAAACACATACGCAAACACAAACACACTGACACACATACTTACACAGACACAGAATATGCACACACACACACTGACTCTGACACACACACACTGACACACACACAGCTCAGTGCAGAGACCAGTCAGACGTCATCAGAGCAGGTGGATCATTAACTGTTTATGTCTTTACGGCTGTTTGCTCATTCCTGTATTTGACTCCTTATCAGCCTCTGCAAACAGTATCGTCTTCAATTTGTGACTTTTCTGGGACGAGTCCTTCAAAGGTCTCACACGTGAGTCGACACTCACAAGTTGGACACCAAAACGACACATCTGAGATAAGAGAACTGGAGTTGCTGGCAGAGCCTGTCGGGAGGAGCAGGACCACAACACAGAACGTTTTTTGAAGGCCACCAATTGTATGTGAATGTGAATGTGTGTGTGTGTGGGGGGGGGGGGGGGGGGTCAGGTTTATTCAGAGTGAAGGCTGCACCGGAGCTATTGATTTCCTGTCTTCCACAATGGATATATAACATTTTGGAAATGAACTTTTCCGATGATATAAAAAGTCTTTCCAGGAATCACAGGCGGTATCTTGTTTGGCCTGACGGAGCTCTATATGAAAATGAATTGAAATTCAATACCGTTTCACGCGACACAGACGTTTATGTCCCTGAGAATGTGATATTCACGGGCAGGGAGCCCATGGCCCCTCCAAGAGATGTCGTCATCTCTTGGCAAACCTTCCCACCGCGCAGAGGCGGTCGGGTTTCGGCTGCAGAAAGGAGGAGATAAGGTTTCACCCCTGTGCTGCTTGTTGCCACGTGAGGCGTCAGAGTGTGATGGTTTGAAATTTAAATGCTTTCCCTGTCGGAGACGGCGCTACTCGCTGCGCTGACATCAGTAATCCCTGTGCAAACGCTCGCGCGGGAAATGAGGCTTATTAGCCATGTTAGTGGTGTGTAATGTGTTGCCCGCAGTCTGTTCTGTCTGATTACAAAGGGATTGACACAGTAAGAGCATTTATACAGCTGTATTTACTGTCAACAGCTGGGGGACTCTACAGTAATACTCTGATCTTCACTGCACTACTCTGACAAAAACACTTAAACCCTTTCAGCTTCTAACCCTCTCAGGGCGCCGAACCTGAATCGGCTGTGTCACGCTCTAACTAGCTCCACGCAGCCAACGCAGGAGGCTGAGATGGAGCGAGGGTGTCCGGAAGAGTCGCGCCAGTCGGACGGTTGCTTCCTGACACTTGAGCGCGTCCACAGCCTGAGGAGGTGAAATCCAACCCGGCCGTCCCGTCTACTTGCCGTTAGTTTCCCATGCGGCACCTGTTCCTCCCACACCCACTCAGCGTCCACTGGACAAAGCTTCTCTTTCAGGGCTTTTGTGTCTGTCGACAACAGCGGTTTCTGTTCAGGATGGAAACAGCGGACAAGGTGGGTTCAGAGACATAGGCCAGGGTGGAAGACGACTTTTCACCCTATCTCTGCTAAAAACTGTCAAGTGGGGCATCGGTATCGACTTGAGAGTCGGCGACAGAAGGATTCTCTCTTTTACGAGCGTGCGCCGCTCCTGCTCCACATATTTCATCAGGCAGTTCAAGCTGATTTTATTGCTATGTAAATGTCTGTATCACATTTCCTGGTCAGGCGGGGTGAGAGGGAGGGGCCCGAAAGCGCATTCTGATCCTTTGACAAACAAACACTGAGGTGCACTGATTGCCGCCCTGCCTGCCTGCCAAGCACCAACCAGCAGCATGCCAGCATTTCCCATCATGCTGATGTGGATGGAAAAAGAACAAAAGCGGCTCGAGGTTTCTTTTCCTGCAGAAATGACAGTCATACTTACAAGGAAGCTTCTAGTGATTTATTCTTTGGGAAGTAGCGTCCAAAACCACTAGTGGATTCCACATTATTCAGATGGAATGTCTTACAAGAACCGGTGCAGTAATCTGCTTCTATCTTCTACCTGAGTGAATGCTCTTTTCTGATTGGCTGGCAACTGTCTGTGGCAAAACCTGCGGTACCAACAACCGGACATTTAAACTTGTCTATCGACTTGTTTTGGAGCGGACACGAGTGGGATGCAGCAGCAATAAAAAAAACGGGAGAAGAAAAGAACAGAAACACTGAACAGGAAGTGACACGAGACATGACCGGGGGATAAGCAGAGGCACCTCATGGGGTTCTTCGCCCCCGCGCCTTGAAACCTGCACGTTTATTAACCCCTACCTAAAATACAGGCCCCAGCAGCGCCAGGAAATGAAATAATACACCTGTGTCTCAGGCTGGCTCTCTCACAGACAAATTGGAAATCTGACATAAAGTTCATATCAGCGTGGCTTAATGATGAGAGTTGGTGTGTCGCTGCAGGAAGAATGTATTTCACTCTTTGAACTACCATCTTTTTTTTTCCCCAGAGAGCTCTTTAACTGAAGGCCTTCATGTCGCTGCTGCTGAGGCTCAAATAGCCTTTGGGGGGAGTTCACAGGTTTGGATTCCCATCAGCAAACTGAGAGAAAAAGACTCTGACAGAAGGAAGAAGTACGCCAGAGAGACTCACCCCCCATTTGTCCACGTCAATGACATTGTTTGTGACTTTAAAGGGGAACAGGAGACGCAAAAATGGTCCTGGTCCATTGAGGACGCCCCCCCCCACACACACACACACACACACAGACACCCACCCACAAACACACCCTTTGTTATCGGTGCCCTGGGCAGAAAGTGAACAATGCAACAGTCAGATCTTTCAAAAAGCAGCAGCTCCGGCTGACGCTGGTCGTCAAGGTGCGGCGGGCCGTTTGCATCGAAGGCTGAAACATGTCGAATCCACCACAGTCACAGTCTATCAGTGACGATCCACAAAAGCAAACTGCATTATGAAAGGATAAAATGAAACTAGACAACTAATTTCTTGTAATTACCACAAAATGTGTCTAATTTAATAATTACAGGACGGGATCTCATAATCACAAGCTTTCAAATGCATGGACTCTCATCTCAGGGGACGAGAGGGAGAGAGCGACTTCCAAAGAGTCAAACAGGCCGAGATCTCCGAGGGTTAGTTCACATCTCAACTCCTCTCATAAACATCGCATCAAGATGAGATCCCGATCTCGTTCGTTAGCGTTTCCACAGGAGTAACTGCGATATAGTAATTACGAGATGTCCAATTATACGTTTGTTTTGCAGATGCAGGGGGCGTTTCTAGAATAATCAGTGAGCAGAAATAATCTTGCCAACACTGTGTTTGACCAAGCAGGACATTTTACAAACATCTCCTCTCGTCACAATAATGAGTTTGGAACTGTGAGGACGTTGTAGCGGCGATCAGTGTGTAGCGGACGCTCACCTTCGTACTGTGGATGGACGCGTGGTGCGTGGGATCCAAATTTGATGAGAACTGGGATGTCGAGTCCCTGGCGAACCCACTCCACCACATGCGGGGCCCCAGAGGAGACAGCGGCGGGGTTTGATGGGGGGAAACGTACATTCCAACTCCGCCACACCTCCAACCTTCCTACGCACGTCTGGCCCCGCACCTTCTACGGTCACTGGAAACAAAACCAAAAACAAATGACACACAATGGTAAGAAAACATTTTGGAACAAAATCCAACTTTCAAATCGTCCAGGAAGGAAGATACTTACAGAACAGGCCGAAAACCGCCACGGCTGAGAACGTCAGGAATCCCGATGACCTCATATCTGTCACTCATACAACCTGCTGCATGTTCAGTCTGTTGGCAAAAGACGCACAATTGTCACACACATTACTTACTTGGCTGCACACACAAGATAGCAGCCGTCTGTGACAGATTTCCAAACTAAAAAAAGCCTACAACAGAGCTTCTGTCATAATTTCACAGACAGGGGGGAGAGGGGCATTCAGATTTTTATACAGCTTTCCAATAACTGGAATTCATCCCATATCATTACACAAATGGCTACGGCCGCCTTTGCTGCCAGAAAACACCCTGGCCCTATATCTTTTTCTGAAAGTAAATGTCATAAATGTCACATAAATCTCCAGAGAGTCTCGTGCACGGCGCCATCTAAGTGTTTTCTTTAGAGCACATCAATGAAGACATTTGGCTTCGGCAGCCAGGACACTCAGCACTCAAGGACAGAGATGAGCTAAGCTGATGGCAGCGAGGGGTGCGATTTAATGTCAAGACGCGGAGGCCGGATCAATCCGATCCAACCTCCCTCTGCCTCCACTGGTAAACCTGAGTGAGGAAATCCACTGGAAACAACAGTGACAGGCATCTATCATTTTTACTATCAATCACCGCTGGTGGCTCCTGTGGGAAATTACTCTATATTAGTGAACTGACGCAAGGTCTTCTCTCCTCCCACACATTTGTCCTGATCATGGAGGGTTTCGACCACAACTGCTGCTTAGTTAAGGTCACGTTTGACAGGAAATGGTCTCCACCGTCGCTCTGTGCGCTCCCACTACACACATTGAACTGACGACCGGCTGCGTGAATGACTCACCTCAGGAAAGAGCATGAACATGGCAGGTAACACACAGCGATGAGATACGGGACGAGACGAGACGAGAAGATACTACACAAAACGAGACGACGTGATACGATACGAGACGAGACGAGACAATAAGATACAACATGATATGAGATGAGACATGATGATACGAAATCAGATAATATGAGACGAGACATGACGATTCAAGATGAGATGATACGATACGAGACTGGACAAGATGATACATGACGATACGATAAATATGATCCAATATCTTAAGATACAAGCTTGGATGAGACAATATTATACAATAAAAGATGAGACGATATACAATAGGAAACAAGATGTGACAATAGCAGATGAGACAAAACAAGATGAGATGAGATGAGATGAGACAATACGATACAAGACTGGACAAGACGATACGATAAATAGGAGGAAATAGTTACTATGGTGGTGAAATGACATGAGTAGGATGGTGATATTTGTGTACGATGACTTCACAGTAGGATACGGGTTCTTTTACACATTTTAGAATGAGATTGATTGCAATTATTGAAAAAATGAAATGAAATCTGTTGAAGACAGCATCGCCTCAGAACTGTCACATCCAGAGTGTGTAGAGCATCTGTTTTCCAAGAAAGGAGAGAACAGATGTTATCACCAAAGTCAAGTAAATATTTCCCAAAAATCCCATTAATCTTTAAACGCATTTACTCTGACATGCGATAAATAATGTGAGAACATTTACAGCACAGGCGGGATGTGTGCTGGGTGCAGTCAGCCAGAACGTGGAGCGTGTCCCTCTGATGCTCGAGATGTGCTCAGTGTTTAGTGGCACCAACAAGAAAAGCTCCTGGGGGTTAAGCTGCTCTGACACTCGGTGTCTCGATAAGCTCCGAATGTTGTGTGGGTCTATCTATCCATCTCTAGACGCCCTGACTGAGTCCCTGGCAGCGGGAGAGAAATAAGGTTTCACATGGTTTCACACACCTCTGAGTGAAATTGGCACTTTGGCACTTTGATATCAGATTTAACAGATTTTTTATGAACTCATCATTCCAGCTTCAGCTGTGTTCTGTTGGAAGTCGAGGCGTCAAATTGGAACAACGGGACCTCCGATTAGCACATTACTCCAGTAGGCCAGTGACTCACCCGCAACACGCATAACAATGTTGTTTAATTCATGCGGACGATGTTGACGGACACTTTTATTTCGCATGGCGAGGCGCGGCGGAAATGAATGAGCCGCTCACCGCGAGGGGACGGAGGCGCCGGTGACAGCTCGTTTCAACAGGACGGGAAAAATCTGAACTAATAAGTCATAAATCTTTGGGAAACAATAACCTACTGTTTGTAAAGTTTGAAAGCGGAGATTGGTGTAGCACAAACACAGTGCAACTTTTCTTTACGACACATGATATTGTAAAACATGTCCAGAAAATGTAAAAAAAAAAAAAAAAAGGATGAATATGAATGTGCAGGCGACTTTAGTATTGGGAGAAATCAAGAAATCAAGTATTTACTGTGATGCTGATTTACGCAACTTTGAGATGTAGAATTAAAGGACCATTATGAAAAAGCTGCCTTTGGTTGATTGATGTCCTTTTCAGTAAACGCAGCAGTTCCTGAACAGGAGCAATAAATACACATAGCAGCTCACCGTCACATCTGCTCTCACTACGAGCTAAACGCTTTCCTGGGCCTCTTTCATTTCACGGCTGGAGCAAAGTCTGTATCAGTGGGAAACAATTACACAGGCTGTCAACAGCTGGTTCCGACGCTGCCGTGCTTCAACAGACCCCCCCCACCACCACCACCACCAAAAAAAAAAAGTGAAATGACCCCAAATCAGCAGCATCACCAGCAGCAACATCCTTCTTCTCTCGGCCCCTCATTTCATGCAAAACAGCACAACAGAGAATTTTGTCTCATCACGTGCCAGCAAATGACAGCGTCTCCCGAGAGAAAGGGAAGGTGGAGCGTTATGACTCCTCATCCACACACACACACACCAAAGTGACTAATCAGTGGAGACGCGTTCCTGTTTTGCACAAATAAGAGCCACGTTACCAGGTGATAGTCTGCTCCCTCTCTGCTGTCTACATCCTGGCCACCGCAGAAAGTGTCTTCATTATTCATGTGATTCAACGATGGTGTTATGATATTTATTTGTTCATCTGGCAAAGCTATAAAGAAGGGAGTGTGAAGTGGAAAGATAGAAGGAGGAGTGGTGAGAAGCCAATCGGATCATTCCGCTCTGTACATGTGGAAACACAAACAGCCCGCACAGGTGAACCACTCAGCCATGGCAACACAGATGGTCTCCAGACATTTCCCCGCTCCCTCCTGCACCGGAGAGGGGCGTCAGATCATAACAGGGCCAGTGGCTCCAACGCTGGAAACTCGTCTCATGTTGATTTCAGAAATAGAAACATCAATGGCAGACGCCGGTGTGTTAAACGAAGCAACACACACCAGTGGAGACTGCAATCAGAAGGTACAATAACAGGCTGATGAGTGAAACCACAAAAAGGTGCAGTTGTTTCTCCTCCAGTTTGTTCCCACCTTGTTCTCGGCTGAGTGTGTATTGTGACATTGTTTCAGGGTCAGATTTTTATAAGTGGCTCTTCTATAGACGCCACTGGAACTCTGAACAAACTCTGATTTAAAAAAAAAGAAGCAGTAAAATTCATAATAATAATAATAATGAAGACTTTTTCTGCCACAAGCTGTCATTATGTCCTGTTCTTCTACTAGGAAACACATTTCCACAGCACAGTACGTTAACGACGTCCTACAGACCTGAACAGGCAGCAGAAGTGAGAGCGAGATTCATTCCACTTTGGGCGTCACCTGGTGTGCGTGGAGAAAAGTATTTGTAGTATAGTGGAGAAAAAACAGGGACATGGCCTTCACCGGAGTGTCTGTGACAAACCAACTCAACGCTCTGCTGAATAAATAGGACACGGGAGTATTTCGTGCTTCATGTAGGATTTGTGGATCTTACTGATGGGTCTGGAGCCACTCCACTCTCCACTCCACGGTCGAAGCTCTTCCTCATGTTCAGGGACGCTACAAAGTGTTTGTCGTCTTTGTCCACAAGACTAAAGTGTGTATTTGTTTGTTAATCAGAGGGAACAGAGTCCGGTAGCAGGGGGGAGGGGAGGAGGGAGGGTGCATCGTGTTTCCTCGGGACTCATTTGCTCTTGAAGTGAGAAGTCACAAATCAAACATCAGAGCTTGTCCAGCACAACCGGTGGATCCGTTCGGATCTCAGCAGCTGAAACACCAACGGTGACGTGCGGTCCAAAGGTCAGCGTACACAAACATAAGCGCCCGGCGTCGACCCTGCGACCCTGGGTTCAGACGTTTTCTCAGCAGAAGCGGCTCCATCAGAGCAACGTGTTCCCCAGCAGTCTGACAAAAGCCCATTTTCAACACAAGCCATCTTTTACATAGACGTCCACCGAGGGGGTCGGTTTGATGTGCACTTACAGAACACGGAGGGACAAATCCAGAGGTTTCCACTGTGTACGCTGTATCTTTTTTCTGTCAGAGAGTAGGAGCGCAAATCCAGACGAAAGCTGCACTTCATCCAACCATCCACTTCAGTCACACAGGAGAAAGTAAATTGGTTTTATGTATATATACTGTAGAGATAGTATCTCTTACTCCTCCATTCTTTCCCTTCAGGTTGTGATGCTGTAACTGGACTCAGAAGAAGCGTTTTGAGACGTTTTGACAGGATGAATGCTCACCAGATCAATAAAAAAAAAAATTCTAATGTGAATGCGCCATGTGCTCACATCACTTCTCTCATTTCTCGTCTCATTTCTCGTCGGTTATCAGACTTTTTTCCCAAATGAGCCTGCTCCAATAAATGATGTCACACGTCCAAAGAGCCAGCGAGGTCGTGACAATGTCGAACACACGTTCACATACATCCAAGCCCGTCGCCCTCCAGTCAAACCAGAGTCCAGAACCTCCAATAGAAACTCTACAAACTTCCCGCCGCCTGTGATGTGTACATAACATTTGAAATCATCTCAGCAGCCTCAATTTACCCACAACTTGGTGAAGAATTTGCAGTTGTAGGAGGTTAGAGGAGTATTTGTACCATGACAGTGAATAACCAGAGCGCTCTGCATGAATCTGTGTCCTTGTTTGGAGAAAAAAAGAATAAAAGTCGTTTTCAGCTTATTGAAGCAAAGACATCCATGAAGGATACGCATCAAAAGAGAATTCTTGCTCTGAAATTACAGGAAAACTTCTAATCCAACAACAATGGGAGACACTTTACTTTCCAGAGAAATGTTCCCTGGTCAGCTGTAGAATGTGTCAGACACAAATATTCCATTTCATTGTCCATTCTCTTGGACATCTATCTATCTATCTATCTATCCATCCTGAGTGTTCAGTGAAGTTCTGATCACCTCTGATCTGACATCAACACAAATAAAAGAGCACATGGAACAGGTGGAGGAGATAAAACAACCTCCAGATCACAACCTTCAGTCCTTTACAACATTTAAACGAAGCCCAGACAGAAACTCACCGACGAAGCGTCGACAGCTTTATCTGGGTTCTCCTCCCTCCTCTACCTGTGGCTGCTGACAAAGTCCGTGTGTTCGAACCCCCAGCTGCTGGTCGGGCCTCGGCTCTTTATGTCCGGCTGAAATATGAGCAGGGCCGCTGGCTACAGGTGTACATTTCCCGTCCAGGTGACACTCAACCACCGACACACCTTCTGTCAGTGTGTGTGTGTGTGTGTGTGTGTGTGTGTGTGTGTGTGTGTGTGTGTGTGTTTGTCCCTCCTCTTCCTCTGTCCGCCGCCTCCTTCCTCTGGTGTAAAGTCCCTGCAGCACTTTCCGCCATCAATCTGTGCTTAATACACATTCAGTCAGAGTGTGTTTTCGCAGCTGAAGATAAAAAGATTAGTTTAAAAAAAAAAAAAAGCTATTCATCATCTAATGACCATGACGCGCACCTGAGGTGACCAGCAGAGGGCGCCCTGTTGTCTGTGAAGAGTTCTGGTGATACAGTTTACAAAACATTGGACAAAAATATGAAACATAAATTATAATAAATGATATGTTAGATTACTGGAGAGACTCGAAAATACAGAAATAGGCTTTAAAAAGGGAAATTCAGTTGTTTAGAATTGTATTTACAAAACCACAACATGCAAAGTCACTTTTCATTTTTGAGTTACAGTACGGCTAAGTTAAGAGTTGGTTCAGGTTCAAGTTAAGATATGAATATTAGGATGAATACCGGTTGTCGGGTTAAGGGTGAATGTGCTGGAATGAGCCTCCAGGAGATGGATGCAAATCGGTTTAATGTCTGTGAAGCAGTTTAGTGAGGACGTCAACTCCAAGTACTCGTCTCTCCACTTGGACAGAAAAGCAACGTTCCAGAGCGCCGAGGATGAATGTTCAATGTTTGTGTGACTGAAACCAGCCTGAACGGCGTCTCGGAGAGGGTTCGGACTCATTCAGGAATCAAACACAGACTTGGAAAGACTTGGAACCTTCTTGGCACTTGGGAAAACACTGGGGAACTGGGGGGCTTTTAAAAAAAAAAAGATCATTAAAAAAACATGAGAATGCAGTGAGCAAGATCACAGAACCAGTGTGTGTCTCAATAACCACTGAGCCAAACTGAAGATTCTAGTTCAGAGTTCTTTAATCAAGTGAATCTGTGTAAAAATACAGTTTCTTTCATATTTATAATCAGATGCAAAGGAATATACATGAATTCTCCATAGTGAGAATATTGCACATCTGTAAAATACACAGCAACTTGACAATTTGGATATAAAATATCATCTAGATGACAACTGACACAAATTAAATATTGACGAAACGCTATGAGTGCAAAGAGCAGACAGATCCTCAGTCCCACACAGGCTGCAGCATTCAGCTCATTCACAGCACATGGAATGGATCTCTGCATCTGCTCTCACGTCCTTATTTTATGCTACAGCACAATGACACTGTTGGGTTGCAAACGAGCAGCTAGCTGACTTCCTCCACTCCAGGCTGCCTTTAAGCTTTTGTAGGGAGAAGAGCAGACAGAATACTGAAAAATCAGCTAAAGCCCAACGCAGCCGATCTGCAACACGCTTTTGAAGCTAAATACGTTTCAGAAAGTCAGAAAACAGCAGGCAACAGTCTCCAGATACAGTCTGACAAAAAAAAGCTGCCAACGAGCAGATCAGTCACCGAAATCTGGGATGTCATCGTACGAGTAACCCCGATAGCCCTTTGCGGCGTAGTACGCAATTCTCAAATGGTAAAAGCCAGGAAGGAAGACAAGAAGTCCTATGATGATGACAGGAATGGTGCGATCCGGATGCTGAAAACACAGACAAGAACAGAACACGTCCTTTTGAAGAAGAACTGACGTTTAAAATTCCACCAGCGTCGGTCGTGGATAGACAGATACTTTCTTTGATCTCCCAAGAGAAATTCCCACAGTGAATCACGTCACCATGAATCATGTGAGGTGATGGTAAATAAAGAGTTAAATGGACTATCTGTTGTGAATTATTCCGACATTCATCTCCACATGTTGGGAAATGCTTTACAGGAGGCACTCAGATGTGACTGACATCTCACAGACGTGGCAGCAAACGCCCCTCAGAGGCCCCAGCAGCTGCTCACGTGCACTGTTCCCCCACCAGATGGCAGTCTTGTGCTCCGGGTTACTGGGCTTTATCTCCATTGCCTCTGAAGACACAATACTTTGGCTTTTCTGAGCTTTCGGCTGAATTTTTAAGTCGTCATCAGCAGCAGCAGCAGATTGTTCCGTTGCCATGTGAGATGGCTCAGGTTTGGAGAAAAGATGATGAAGACCAGGGGATGCAGATGAAAATGAAGAACCTGAGTTCCTGACTGTCGGAACTGATCAAAAATCAAAAGCTTTATTTTTTGTTTGTTTTGTTGTCTAGTCACATGAATACAGGCCTAATTCAGGGTTTGCAAGGCGCGCACACACACATACACCTACATATTAAACCCTCTGATCTGCTACAACTCGTCATGCAGCCTCACATTCCACCGTTCTGCTTTGTGTTTTCATTTCTGGTTATTAACGACGATATTTTCACTCGTGTGGGCTGACTGGGAAATAGCTCAAATACTTTGATGCTGCCTTCATGTCAGATCAGATTTTCTGTGAATTAAAAATGTTGAAAATAAATACGCTCCTGCTGATAATTACACATGATTTCTGTGCGGACTCCATTGTTCCCACACAGTTCCCCCAGCAGGGGACTGGCATTAAGTTGGCGTTCACAGGTATTAAATATCAAGATTATACATTGGTATATTTTAACATTCATGGCCAGAGAAAATAGGAACACAGCGGAAACCTGGCAGGAGGGCACTGAGAGGGTTTAATTACATCTATTTGAAGAGACGATTAACAGCAACATGAGTGGTTTAATCACGACTTGATTTCTGATTTGGATCCGAGACACTTCAGGCTGAAATAAAAAGATGTTTATCGTATCAAACAAAACTGTTTTTAGAACACAAGATGAAAACAAACACTTAAAATATGAGTGGGAGGGCAGAAGAGTTTTAGTTTTCGGTCTGAAGAACGGCATAAAGAACACAGACTCAGGTCTTCTGATCCTTTTGTTTGAAGTATTTCAACAACAACTAAACACAATCGATCCGAGAACTCGTCTAATACGCTCCACTTTCTCATCACAGACGCTCACTATTGTAGAGAGTGATGGAGATGAAGTTATTTGAGGGAATGTGATGGAGATAGAAGCTGCTACTCGTGTGCCCCCTGCTGCACGCAGAATCACTCGTCCAATGCGCAGCGTGAAATTAGATCATGGTGGTAATTATTCTGGACTTGTCGTTATTCAACCAACAGGAGTTTGTGCAGAGTAAATTAATGCAACAGTTTGCTCCTTGACTGTATTTCTGACAAAGATGCTGTTTAGGTGTTTCCTGGACCATCAAATCACATGTTCATAAAAACTGTACCCTCTCCACCACCACCCCACTCCACTCCACCCCGCCACTGCTGCCTGTGGTGTTTCAAGAGATTATAACCTCATGAAAACAAGAACACAATACTTTTTCTAGTTTAGATACGAGGGCAAAGCAGGCAGGAGCCTCTCTTCCAAACAAGAATGACATTCGGAACAGACCGAGGGGAGGCGGCTCAAAAACACAAATGTTTTTGTCTCAGGAGAATTGTACTCTGGGAAGGAGCCAGACAGGGTATTTACTGTCAGCTATAAACAGCTCAAACATTTGTGAGGATGTGACAGGATTCACAATAAATGTTTGGCAACAGAACATCAAACTGTACTTTAGTTTATATGCTGGGAATCAACAATAAACTTTTGTGACCTAACTCACCTCGACCTTGATGGTTCCTGCCAGGAGGAGCGCACCGAAGACAATCAGCAACGAGCCGACCAAAAACAGGAACACTGCCAGTGCAATCGCCTTGTATGGAACCTTTGGAGGACTTTTCTTGAACTGCAGAGTGTTAAATTAAAAGACAAAGCACATTTTGCGTGTACAGCCCACGCAGGCGCAATGTGGAACACAGCCAGCGGGGGGCAGCGATGAGAACATTTCAAAGGTCTGAAAAATCTTCTGTGCTTCAATGTTAAGGGAGCAGGAGGTTAACTGATTGTGGTTGGCTCAATCATGACCCACCTCTGCATGATCGCACATCGTTACAAACTATTACCTGTAAATCTATGTAGCCGTCATCATCAGCCGCCAGCCGGGAGTACTTGACCTTGTTGTTGGAAACTCCAGCAAGCAACATGTTGCCCCCTCACTGCCTTCATTGTGGGCTAATTGACAGAAACACACACACACACAAAGATGACATGCATTTTACATTACCCTTTTCTGTAAAGACCAGACAGGAGCTCTCATACATTTTGAGCAATACCATCACAATAAAAGGCATTCTTTTTCTTCTTCAATAATTACTGACAGTGTCTGAAAAGCATGGGCTGACTTTTCTTTTACACTCCAAACTATTGAACTGACATTTTCACTTCTTTTACAATGTTAAGACATTTTACTGTTATTCATTTTTACCTATTCATTCAAAGGAACAAACGACAATAGACCTAGAGAGAGAGAACACACTTAACTAAAGGTTCTCTAAGGGCCTCGAACCACAACATGATCATTCAAAGCATTTATCCTTATTTCCGTGTTTCTGGTGGAGGTGAAGTTCTCCCAAACGTCAGCATAGTTGATACATACCTTAAAACCAAAATCTACCCATTTACCCACTCATCTGCAAATAAGTCTCCATTGTCTAAACAGCACTACACAAGAATACATAGTAAGTACTTATTAATAACACAATAATACGTTGTCGTAAAGTAAGCTACGCGTATCGTATGAAAATCGAACAATTGTTGAAAGGTATTTCAATATGATATTTTTCTGCTGAAGTTAACTTCCAGCTAACAGTCGCAGCTAACGGACGCTAGCTGTTAGCCGCTAGCGTATTAGCTTCGGACAACTGAGGCGAACTACACTGAGCTGCAGAGTGGGAATGGTTAGCCTCCGACGGCGTGTCGTCGTCTGGTCTCACCTTTCAGCCGAGGTAGAACACTGATAACGCTCCAATATTCAGTGTCACGTCTACAGGTTCATGTTTTCATCGTCCAACGTCAACTTCCGTATTTACCAAACTTGGGCATGCGCAATACGAATGGGACGCTGCGTGTGACGTCAGGATGTAGATTACGTTTCTCAAATTACTTTGAACCATATTCACTGATGATTCGTCGAATCACGCTGGGATGCAGATTAAGATTTTTAGTATATATATTTTTTTCAACCAACATTTAATAGGACAACAAAATAATATGACAACAAAAAGCTAGTTCGTCAAATCAAATTCAAAATGTTATAAAATCGAATCTCATACATGGCAAGTATAAAACTGATATTTAGGTGTGAATAGTGAGCAGTAATAAAAAAAGAATGTATTTGCCTACATTCCACAAACAAATAAGATTAAATAAAATCAGCAGAAATATAATACAGGGTAAGGGTGTTGAAAAAAGTGCAAGACAAACTACTTAAAAAAACACATGCTGCAATAAGCAGTGTCAGAAATTCACAAAAGAACAATACATATTTGAACAGTTCATTCTTTACATTGTGAAAACGAGCACAGACCTCAGATGCTCCTTGCGTTCTTGTACTTTAGTCATTTTAGCCCACAAATATCTGCAGAAGATTTGAACACATGAATGTACCTGAGGAAACACTCGTTCACCCAGTGCTCAGCACCACATTTTCATTACATCTCAAAGCTGTGTTTCTCTGTGAATGTTCCAATGCACTTACAGGAAACTCCATTTCATCTTCAGTAATCACATTCTGTTTGCTTTACTGACCTCACAATCTGGAAAGTAGTGAAAAAATATATAGACATATACACACACACACAAGCATACAATGTGCTTTCTCGAGATAAACATCCACAAAGTGGATTTCCTGTCAGAGCACCCATTGACATAAGTGTCCTCCTGATTTTGAAGTGTGACACTTGAACATCTAGCGAGTGTTCATCCATAATGAAAAGGCCTTTAACAATTCTGAAAGCTCTTTTTGCCACACTGCTCTCACACTTTCAGACAACTAATCTAGACGATCCTGTCCTTTTCAAGCGCCAACCTTCAGTTTTCACTTCACAGCACCCGTCAGCCCTCTGACATTATGTTCTACTATTCAAAGGAACTGTACATATTGAATTCAATGTGGAAATAAAACCTACATGTTTTTCTTTAAATCTCATATACTTATATTTATATTTCACCACAGCTCAGCTCACCACTCAGAATGAAATGAAAACAATATGGTCAAGTTGTACAAATGTAAAATACTTTTTTTTTACCTTTTAGCCGCATTTCTTGGTTCTGTACACAAATAAAGGCTCGTCAGCTCGTCCGCAACAGGCACACTTTTAAAATCCCAGAGCAAACTTGAAGTGCCCTGTCTCTACTCACCACAGCTCTGGAGGGAAACTTACCAACGACTTCAGTTCTACTTATTGGGTTGTACCATATTTTACTGTCTAGTTGTCATATGTACGTGTATGTTGTTACATTTTCTGTTTGCTCACACAGTGCTGCGCTCTGTCTCGAAAGAAACAAACATATCTATGATGCTCATTTCTCCGTCTCTAACCAGAGAGACTCTGTAGGAGCCAAAAAGCATTTGCAACATGTCACTGTGCTCTTTAAAGGTGATGCTCATTTCGAGCAGTAGATCAGTGGTACATGAGCGGTACATGTAAAAGGTTTACCCAATCAGCCAAAATAAAATAAAATAAAATAAAATAAAATAAAATAAAATAAAATAAAATAAAATAAAATAAAATAAAATAAAATAAAATAAAATAAAATAAAATAAAATAAAATAAAATAAAATAAAATGTCCTTTATTGTCTTTATACAATGCAATTATATAATGAGATTGGGGAGCTTCTCCTTTTCCAGTGCAAATAGTAAAAATCTTTAATCTAAACAAGTAAACGTAATAAATTACACAGTACAAAATTGAAAATATGTATGAAATGAGAAAATATATGAATTGGAATTGAAATGAGGATAAACAGGCATAAACAGGAAATGTACAAGGGTATTGGACTTTGATTTTGCATCTGTGTATTTTTCCGTCCTCGTGCCCCAACTGTTGACATATCCATCCTGTTCTCTGTCAACCCCTGCGGCTTTATGAGTTAATGAAAAAACCTGGTCATTTCAAATTCCATTTGCCCATCTGTAAGTAAGTGCACGTAGTGATTAATTGCCACACACACACACACGCCCGCACACACACACACACCACAAGTCCCCTCAGTACCACAGACACTGACCCTACATATGTCTTTGCAGAGTGCAACCCAGCGTAGCAAATCTAATCAGCATTGACATTTCTTTGAAGAGCCTGCATCACTGCGTCCTCACGGAGTGAAAGCAGAGAACGGTGCATTTGTAAGTGCTCTCTGTAAAGGTGATGGATGGTGTCGGGGCTGCAAGACAACAAGCTGATATGACATCACATCAGGTCGCAGAACTATCCCTGCTGCTCAGTATGCAGGGAAATAAGCACATTATCCATGTTTTCAGCAACACTGAGACTGCGTCCGTTCAGGCAACAAGAGTCCAAAACAACGGACAGACACACAACGCAGACACTTCTTGTGGGTCAAAGGTCAGCAAACACTCACAGGCAGAAAGTATTCAATCCCCAAAAAGGTAACGCAGTCTTAGATCTCACCATTTGTTTTTGTGTGACACAGCGCGGCTCATGTGTCACACGTCAATGTGAAGTTAAATTCCCAGAGGAGACGAATAATGCAGACGTCGACTGAACATTCGGTAGAATTAAGGAGATAAATGTAACAAAAAATATCTTACCGTACTTTTCAGGTTTTACACCGCTCACAATGCTGAAGTCTGTCTTGTAACCTCATTTATAATCCTGTGTATAAAACAAAGCACAGAGTTGGGTAAATAGTTTGTACATGTAAAGCCTGTTCCTCATTAATGAAGTACTGCTGGAAGCTGGCGTACATCCACTGGATGAACAATTAGGCAAACTAATCTCACCAGGGCAGGCTTTCACCTCCCCGAGAATAATTTAGCATGTAACCAAGTGAAACTGATAACAACAAAATGTATTTCACTCTGAGAGTGTGTTTGCGTTCCACGGGTAATGAAAAGGGAGAGTGGTTTCTCCTAAAATGTAATCAGTTTAATGTCTGAAGTCGAGTTATGGGAGGGAGCTGGGAGAGCAGCAATAGTTCTGGATGCTCTGGATCCTCTGCTGCAGGGAAATCCACCCGTTGAAGTGAAAATGTGTATTTTTGATTGGACTGAGTAAGAGGAGCATCGCACGAGCACCAACAGTTATGCAAATGTGTCGTCATCTTCGGCGCGACGTTTTAAGACGGATGCCCCCCCCCACCCCCCCCAGCACCCATCGGTGTCAAAGACGACCAGGGTAAATCATGGACAAGCAGCACCTCATCCGAATCTCTCACTACAGGGCGACATCGAGCAAAGCACCCACCGGGGGGATTCTCAGTGACGGAGAAGACGTTCGTCCTGATCCGACGCAACAACTGATGTGGCGTTATTCTATCATTATAATAAAAAGCACATAGCAAATAGACTTCTTTCCCCCCTAAATGTATACAACATAACATAACAAACGTGTAAAGAGTTTCAGCAATCTGCAAGTTAATTGATAAAGATTTTAAAAACCTGCCTGCTTCTGAAATGCATGAACCAGTCACACAAGCAGAAGTTATATTTCTGTGTCATATGTTAAAAGGTGCTGTCTACTTGGTGTAAAATTACATCTTAGCAGAATGTATTTTTTCATACATGATGTTTCTAGTTTGGACTAATTGTCCATAAACTCTGTGTATGTGAGTTGAATGCAGTTTGTACCAGCCGCTTGAGATCAGGCAGAGCTGTAGCCCCATTCAATTTGTTCTTTCATTGTTGAATAAACCACTTGAAGAGGTCAGAGGCAGAGAGTCACTGAGATGAAAACAATATGAAGACGGCTTCCTGATGGAAACAGAAAGTTGCTGTCTATAAAACCACAGAGAAACATTAATAACTTAGATCAATACAGCCGGTGGCAGCAGACATCTCTGTCACTAGGAGATGAATTCACCAGCTCAGTCCTCAGGACAGACGTGGTAGAAAAAACCAACAACACTGCAGGTGAAGTCGTCACCAGAGCCACCTGGGGTCAGTCACTGAGCTGTCGCTGTCAAGAACTCGGCCAAGGTAATAAGCTGGCGGCGGCGTTTCGCAGACTGTTCATCAGTGATGTTCCAGACTGGAGCAGCACATCCTTCATCTTCTGACAAATCCTCCTACGCACTCACCTAACAAGCCAGACAAGCACAATGCACAACACAAATGTTGGATTTAACCTGACCTCACCTCCATCCAACGTCTGCAGTCAACTACTGATACCGACGGTTACTGACCAGCTGTTATGACTAAAATCAAATAGATGACGTATGTTGTGATGATGTGAAATGGTGACACATAAGTATCTACAAGCCAGAAAAAAATCAAACGTACTTGACTTGACCTACACATCAGGGCGTATAAAAGATTTTGGAGGAGAATTGAAATTTCATCAAACTGAAAACTCACACCAGACACCAGAAACATCTGGAGCTGTTGTCACGTTCTCCTCTATATGTGCTTTTACCACACAAATGCAACTTCAACTACTATGACCACTACTATTACTACCAATAAAAGATATTTAATGTTATTTTTATTTTATGTTTTTTTTTGTTATTTTATTATTGTGTGCAGTTTTGTTTTTAAATCACAGGATTCTATTATTATTTTTATATTCAGACACATTGTGATATGTAAACCTGGCAATAAAAACTGTTTTTTTTACGATGATGATTGATGATAATAATAATCTCCTTGATGGAGGTAAACTGAAATAATCTCCAGTGTTCAACCACATTGTTAAATGTTAATGTTCTTAACCGTCTAATTCTTTTCATCACTGGTGTGTCAGCAGGCATGTATAAGGTGAATGTATAAGGGGAAGGGGGCGGGGCCTTGGGATCAGGTGGGCCGGCCCTTGGCTTTGTCGTCACAGGAGCCTGCAGGATGGCAGGAGAGACAGGAGCACTTGACTCTGCCCTCCGTGCTGTGGTGGACAGGAAAAGGCATCACTGCTACATTGGCCCTTTTTTTTTTTTTTTAAAGAGTGCGGTTCCCTCTGTGTTTGTGTTTGTGTGTGTGTGTGTGTGTGTGTGTGTGTGTGTGTGTGTGTGTGTGTGCGTGCACACGCCCTGAAGAAGGTAAGAGCTTCTCTGATTTAACTTCTCATTTCATCCCACAGCTGACTTCAGGTTGTGACTGACTCCTCGTTCCCATCATGCATCAATCTGATCAGTCGGTCAGTCTGGTTCAGGTGAAGGACATGTTGATGTTTTATGACTGGTGATCAGCACATCATCAACCCGTCCGTTAGTTCATGCACCATAAGTGTTTGTTTCTTATGAACTACTAGAAAAAAACTCAGACAGGATTATAGAAGAGAAGAAACAATTTTTTTTATGTATTCTAAAACTAATTTCACTTTGCAGCTTCATTTCCTTCTAGAATGATTTAAATGATGTTTGATGTGTGATGTTTGGAGAAAATGAAACGCCTCCATCCTCTGAAATGATCCTGCCCTTTAGACGCATGACCTCCTCAGACGGATGGAAGCATGAGACACTTGTCGTCCTTGTTGAAGGGCAGAGTGTGCAGCCAGTGTTGATGAATTATTATGATTACTCTCGTGAAGGAATTGAATTATAACTTGAGGCAGTGATTGGTCCCCTCACAGGGCGCTGCGTTTTAGAAATGGACCTCCAATTCATCATGGTGGTGCAGTGCTCCACGGAGCTGACAGGAGAAGTTACATTCACAGAGAAATGAAATACAACACCGGCAGCAGACACATTACCAGGAGACCGCTGTGTGTGTGTGTGTGGGTATGTTTCATTTCATTGTGTGTCACAAGGACTTGCTCGAGAGTTCAGCGTGACAGAAAACACATACACACACACACACACACACACACGCAAACACACGCTTTATGGTGAGCACAACATGTGAAAGTGTCAAGCCTCTGCATGGAGCCTGGTAATGTTATTGTTGTTGTTGGGCTATTAACATCTGGAATGATGGAATATCACCAACATGTTCAGGCAACATTACACCATTTAATGTGCTCGCTAATATTCACTCTCCTAAATCCCTAATTACCATCGCTTTGCTTTAATTCACTCACTCACATGCAGGCTAATCGGTTCAGAAACTCTGTGTTTGTGTGTGTGTGTGTGTGTGTGGTGGTGGGGGTGGGGGGGATTCAAAACAGTAATCCAGGTGTTCAGTCAACAGTGATATTTGATGAATATGACATATTGGACACAGGAACCCAGCAGATAAAAGCACCATGCATCCTTTCATTTTCACACCCGGTCACTTAAACTCATACATTGTTGTCACATGATCATTTATCTTGCCAGTTCCTGGATTGGTTTGGTATGACTTATCATTTATTATGTTTTTTTTAATCTCTAAGGATATGTGCAGAAAGGGTGAGAAGGCAGCGGAACAGATTGAAATGTCATTATAAACGCATTTTAACCACTTCATCATTTTGTCACTCTGCTGCCATTATCTGTCTGTACTGAGCACGTGCATGAATGAATCATGAAGCGTGGAGGACATGCAGAGCAGGGTTTATGCCTCTGCGACAGGTGATAACTGTCCCTCCGAGGCATTGGCCGTCTGAACGTCCAATCACACCGCTCTGATGATCGTGGCGCCTGGAGGGAGAGTCAGCAGCGACAGACGCCTCGTTCTCATGGGCGCGGAGGGATTCAGTGGTTAAAGGCCTCTGTGACCTCACTAAATGGGGCTTTAATGACACGGATACTTCAAATGCTCGTTATAAAATGTGTCATCCAATTGTCCAAAAAGATAAAATGATGAAGTCCCGGACTTCGTCATCCATCATTCGAATGTTTTTCTGACTATTTGTCTTTGATCCGGATCTGTGTTACAGCTACAGAGATGTCTCGATAGTTCAGTGTGCATGTATGAGCTGTGCGGTGAAACAGACAAACACTGACGGACGTTCCTGTCCATGGGCTCTCGCTCGCTGACGGAGTGTCGGCCTGCCGAAGCCGCAGGCGTGAGGGGGCGAGTGCAGCATGTGGAGTTGTTTACGTTAAACACAGATCTATGACGCTCAGCGAAGAGAAATGTCACGCACGTTTTATGGGAGTCATCCATTTAGGTGTGACACAACCAAACCGTAAACAACCTGGTGGACGTCAGCGCTCCCCCGGACTCGTGAGTGCTTCTTAGTGAATGGCTTCGTGACACAACAGATTTAAGGTCAGTAACGATCAGAAACGTAGGAAAGTCGCGATCAACTCAGCTGTCAGTGATTACAACACATTATCTTTTCAAATAATCAATGGAAATAAGGTGGACTTAGAGGAAACCAATGAATATACATCATCTAAATGGTATTTGGAGGATATCGTCTTCACAGCAGGAGACTGATCGAGTCCATGCTGTCCGTGTCTATAAATGTCGGTGGCGCGCATCAACAAAGCAGATGATAAAGTCTGATTCTTCCTGGAAGTAAAAACCTTGAAGTCAGTTCAGCAGCTTCAAGTATAATTGCGTCTTAGCACGTAGAGACTTCAATCCATGACTGAGCTCCAAACACGGAGCTGCGACATGTCCACCATCTGATCCTACAAACATGTGACGGACACGACTGCTCCTCCACAGGGTTTATCTCAGCAGCATTTTCCTCCGTTTTTTTTTTCCCTCACCAACATTTATCTCAGCCGGTGACATCCCGGCTCTCCAACACGTACACTGAGACTTGAGCACGGAGCAGGACTATCAGCGCCGCAGCATTCCTTTCTGGAATATATTGCCCTGCGCCAGGTTCAATTCTCGGCCTGTCATCTGAGTAAAGAGCCCGGCTAGCAGACACCAGACCATCACAGGCTGCAGCTTCTCCCAACAACAAACCATCTCTCCTTCCATCAATCCTTGTCGCTCCTTCATGTGTTGTGTTGCCATACATCCTCCTCCTCCTCCTCCTCCTCCTCCTCCACACAAACCATCAGCACTGCAGCTTTTCTTTACCTCTGCTGTTGCACATTCTCCTAATGAACAGACATGAATCTTACTGCTTAAATGAAGCTCAGGCAGGAATATGATGGGATTTCTAGAACGCTCCGATGCAAAGCACACGCAAGCTGTAATGGTTTTTGTGTGGGAAGTGTGCGTTTGATCGATTTGTGTGATTTCCTCCGCTGCAGCTGTAATGAAGGGAACGTGGGGGGAATGTGTGTCCTCTGAACACACCTTGGGATCCTGCTGTGTAACGGATGACGCTTCAATGTACTCGATGTGACACGGCGACGCTGTCTAAACGCTGCCAGCGGAAAAGGGAGGTGGCTGCACGGCTGACGCAAAACACAAGAAAGTGACAAATGATAAAAGATTGAATCACTGCGCAGAAAGTTCCGTCCTGAGCCACCCCGGTTGTAGTCACGGTAACGCCGTCAGTATCCCCGGCGCTACATTCCTGCTAGCTAACGTTGGCCTAGCGTAATCACACGACTAGTTGTGTTATCAGAAAACGTCGATCGGTCACCGCAAGGGGATGCGTTGCACTCGGTTCCTCTACAACTTGAAAAGAACTTGAAGAAACAACTAGCTTTAGCATAATTAGCATGCTTGTGAAGGTGGAGAGAAACTGCCCACAGAAAGAGATGACAACCACTGCCCCACCGTGCCACCCTGACAGCAGCATGTTGTTTCTGTATTTCACCCATATGTTCCATGCTTGTTTGGCCGTTTTCGATGTGGATCCACGTTCACTTCTCTAACGTGTGGCCTCTGTTCACCTTTTGTACATTCACACTACTCAATGAGCCGGATAAAGAGTTTAAACACTTCATCTCCTCTCTTCTTGCTCTTTCAGCAGATTTCTGGCCTGAAACTACTTTCAGCATCAGTGAATCCAGCGGCGACTGCCACTTACAGCGTTTGTCAAACTCTGTGGAACTGAATATGACAAAGCCCGGCTGTTTTTCTTTCTGGCTAGGACTCTCTGCCAAGTGATCCTGGCCAACGCCACGTGATCTGCGGGACTCTGGCAGGATGAGGAGCTCGACCCGCAGCATTCGCAGGAGCGGAGAAAGGCAGATGGTTGCAGGTGTCGCCGGTGAGGAGGAGGTCTGTCATGAGTGGGATTGATCAGAACATGAGCGCCGCCACCGCGGCAGAGAACTGTCACAACTGCAGCGCCTCCGACTACCCGAAGGTGGACGTGGCCAAGGCGGTGGTTCTGGGGGCGGTGCTGGTGGTGTTTGTCGTCTTTGGGGTCCTGGGGAACATTCTGGTCATCCTGTCGGTGCTGTGCCACCACCACTGGCGCTCCGTGACACATTACTTCATCGCCAACCTGGCGGCAGCCGACCTGCTGCTCAGCTCAGCCGTGCTGCCCTTCTCCGCCACCTCGGAGGCGCTGGGCAGATGGGTGTTCGGACGGCCCTTCTGCAGCGTGTGGGCGGCGCTGGACGTCCTCTGCTGCACCGCCTCCATCCTCAGCCTGTGTGTGAT
Source organism: Lampetra planeri (assembly GCF_965212315.1). Classification (NCBI taxonomy): domain Eukaryota; kingdom Metazoa; phylum Chordata; class Hyperoartia; order Petromyzontiformes; family Petromyzontidae; genus Lampetra; species Lampetra planeri. Next base: position 26,378 of record NW_027614010.1, read on the forward strand.
CTCCATCGACCGGTACCTGGCCGTCAGCTACCCTCTGCGTTACCCGGCCATGGCCACAGGGCGGCGGGGGCTGACTGCGGTGGCGGCGCTCTGGGGGCTCTCGGCAGCCATATCCGTGGGCCCTCTGTTCGGCTGGAAGGAGCCGGACCCTGAAGACGAGTCGGTGTGTCGAATCACAGAGGAACCCGGGTACGCCCTGTTCTCAGCTCTCGGATCCTTCTACATACCTCTGGCCGTCATCCTGGCCATGTACTGCCGTGTGTACAACGTGGCAAAGAGAGAGACCCAAGCCCTCCGGAGGAGCAGCAAGGGAGAAGCCGTGGAGACGGAGGGGGTGATGCTGCGGGTCCACAGAGGGCACGCAGCTCCGACGGGGAACGAAGAGGAAGACAAGGGCACCGTGAGACCGAAACACACCGGCATCAACCTGCCGAAGCTCTTTAAGCTGTCAAAGGAGGAGAAAGCGGCCAAGACCCTCGGGATCGTCGTCGGGTGCTTCATCCTGTGCTGGCTCCCCTTTTTCCTGGTTTTACCGATCGGTACGTAGCTCCGGACCACGTGTGATGTCACAGCTTCTCATGATTGATTCTGATACATGACGACGTCGCCTGGCCTGGAAGGTGCAGTGGATCGTGACTAAGTGTGATTTGTAGTTTCATGCTGAACGGACAAGAACGATTGAAATAATCCTAATAATTTCATTTCTAGGCGTCTTTCATGACACTGAGGGTCATGTGCACTGAAAACGGCAACATCAACCATCAACCATCAACCAATCTGTTCAGGCTGTCGCACTGATGAGAGGTCCAACAGATGAGTTTGAGCTGGGGGGGGGGGGGCGAGGCTGTGAACGGCTGACCAACAGCTGCTCTCACTCACTGTTTTCACTTCTGAGAAGACAGAAACACGTGCGCTATAGAAATGACAGCTCGTCTCAGTTGGACTGTTGGGCCAATTCTTGTTTATTTTTATTCGTTTATTGCGTTTTGTTTTTTTTGTTTTTTTTTTACTCTGCTCATAAAATGGTGCCGAAGTTCGATTAGCACCAGGAGGATTAAGAGAACATAAATCATCTCATTCTATCTTTAGGTCATCTCATTCTATCTTTAGGTCGGTCGTGCCAGCAACGTGTCCCCTCGTGTGTGTGTGTGTGTGTGTGTGTGGGGGGGGGGGGGGCGTTGTGTGGTATCAGCCGATCACAGATGGTCACAACGCTGCTGAACAGTGGAAGTCAAACACAAACCGGTGTCGCTGCCAGACTCCTAATTCACCTTCATATCCAGATGTAAACAGAAGGCTGGTTCCAGCTGCAGAGTGGGGGCTGCAGGGATTAACGTGACACAATGACTCTCACTGCATTCTACACACTGATCGGTGATCCAGTTTACTGTGTTGTCATGGAGACGATAATTCCCCAACCAACAACCAGCCATTCACCATGTGAGTGGTCCAACAGTGACGGAACATTCTCCAACAGAATTATCTGAAATGTATTCACATGTTGGTTCAAATCAAGGAACAAGAAACTGTTAAAGTCTAAACAGTTCTGGAAAGGTCAGGGGATGTTTTCCAGGCCTGGAGGAGATTTGGAGAAATAAATGATTTAATCAACAAAAATGGGACAATATTTTATGATGGGACTGAAAATAGGATTCATTGTTAAATGTCGTCCCTGTTGAAGCTTCTACCCCCCCCCCTCCGACATGATCTCAGATTGGATGGATGGATGAAGATGGATGGATGAAATGTTTTATTCTCAGTTTAATCATGAATATTACATGTTCTGGATGATGAATGGCCATGTTCATGTGGTCACTCGGTAATTTACACGATTAAAAGAACACGTACGTGTCGATTTATACGAGAGCTGCTTGTTACAGAACAGAGACAGAAACGTTCCTGTTTTAACAGTAAAGACACTTACTCGTCTTTGTCATCTAGATACGGCCCCTGCTGGTGTTTTGTTCCCCGTCGCTGTGACATCAGAGCTGCGGAGGGATGAAATATCTTTATAAAGGAAGTCGGTGAAGGGCCTTCGTTTTCCCACCGCCCCGCAACTCCAGTTTCTTTAAGGACGTTAAGGAATTCACCAACAAACCCACAGAGTGCTGCAGTGGAGAAGGAACGGCCTCAGTCGCTCCCTCCGATGGAAGCTATTATCGATAACAAGCATGAGACTAATGTTCTGCGAGCTACTTAGCGTCCTGCGTCGCTCTGCCGCAGTCACCGGGGAGTGGTTCTGCATGAAGAGTGAGACGCACCTTCACGGCTCACGGCACAGCGCTCAGTCAAACGCTGGGGCGATGATAGTCTGAGGTTCACACACGGAATGTTGAAACTTGTTGACATGTTTCCTGAATGCCTCATGCGACGGCTGCGTTCCGCTGGCTCGGACGAAGGTGGAACGCTCTGCCGACCTGAACCTACAAACACCAGCACACGGCATCAGGGCACGTGTGACACAGCAGGCGAGTGTGTTACTTGTGTCACGGGTCGACAGCGGCAACGAAACGTCTCTGAGAAGCTGTTGTTCATTTCTAATCATCTGTGAATATATCCGTTCCCCGGTGTTCCCGGTGTTCTTGACCACTTTCTTGTGAGTTTTGTTTGTCTTGTTTTCATTCGACTTCCACCTCTGTTGGTTTGTGTGACGCTGGTTCAGAACAAAGATATTTAACATGTTATCATTTTCTCACCGTTCCATTTCTGCCAAAAATCACTGCTCGGTTCCACAAACTGTCCCTTTCCATGAAACGGCGGGATTTCCAGTGCTACCTGAACACACCGCGGGTTCATCAACCTCCTCCCTGAGCTGTACGCTTCTCTCCCTGACCACCTGTTGTGTCGGTGTCTAACGTCTTGGATGTGTGTGTCCGTGTGTTCTCCAGGATCCGTCTTCCCGTCATGTAAACCCTCTGACACCGTATTCAAGATCACCTTCTGGCTGGGCTACCTCAACAGCTGCATCAACCCCATCATCTACCCGTGCTTCAGCCTGGAGTTCAAGAAAGCCTTTCACAACGTTCTCCGCGGTCGCTGCCTCAGAGCCGGGACTTCGTCTGCCGGCGCAGGGTGCAACGCCTCCGCTGCCCCGGCGCCGGTTTCCTCACGGGGGTGCTGCGGGCCGCTGTGGAGCTCGACGCCGACTGTCAAGGGGGCGGTGCCAGCTCAGAGTTCACAAACACAGAGACGGAGTCTGCTGAAGGCCTGGTGCTTCTCCGCTAGCGGGACTTCAGGAACACAGACGCCCTCCAGTTACAGATCGACAAGGTCTTACGTCTTTCCCTCAGCGTGACCGGAGAGTCTGTGTGATCGGCACGTTCTCGACGTTGCATGTGTGTTCATATTCCTCACAGGGAAACGGGTACGCCTCCAGAGCCACCTGACGATCACCCTCGTAGGCCGAGGGTCAGACTTTGATTTGAACATCGGGATGGGAGAGGTGAACGCAGAAATGTACGGGCGCGAGTCTGGAGGCGTTAGAAAGCATCACGTCATGGTCCGGCAAGGAATCAAAGCGCTAATAGCATTTCACTGACATGTCGTTGGAAAGACAAAGTTATTCGTGATATCAGTGTTTAAAGTACTCACGGCCAAATCGGCATCACACATCTCACACAGAGTGAACGCTGGATTATCGCGTGTGAAATTCAGTTAAAAACTGACGTTAGGTGTGTCAAGTCATGTCTTTGTAAAACAAAACGTGATTAAGAGTTGATCTTTTTTAAAAAAAAAAAAGTTTCAACCACTTTGTAGCATTATTATTGTTGTAATTACATAATTACAATATATGATATATCATAATAATGTTTAATTTTATGCAGAACATCTGCATTTTTTTCTCCTTTGCTGCATTTCAAATCTGCTTTCAGCCCGTTTCCACTGAGGAAACAAAACCACTGAAAATGATGAACTGTGGAGCAGGAAGCGGTGCTGCTTGCTGGACGTGTCCAGACACAATGTGCTGCCATCTGTGTGTGTAGACGCTGTGTTTGTCTGAGTGCGGTGTCTGTGTGTGTGTGTGTCTGTGTGTGTCTGTGTGTGTGTGTATGCATGGAGATGTTTCCTATTAAACATGCAACTCACATTGTCAAACAGCAGCAGAGTGTTGAAATGTTGGTTGCAGCATCTGTCACATGAACGCGACCAGAAAAACTCAAATGACAGCTGGTTCCTACATGAGAAGCACATTTCATCTCTCTACCAGTCTCCTCCGGTGGTCTTCTCTCTACCAGTCTCCTCCGGTGGTCTTCTCTCTACCAGTCTCCTCCGGTGGTCTTCTCTCTACCAGTCTCCTCCGGTGGTCTTCTCTCTACCAGTCTCCTCCGGTGGTCGTCTCTCTACCAGTCTCCTCTGGTGGTCTTCTCTCTACCGGTCTCCTCCAGTGGTCTTCTCTCTACCAGTCTCCTCCGGTGGTCTTCTCTCTACCGGTCTCCTCCAGTGGTCTTCTCTCTACCAGTCTCCTCCGGTGGTCTTCTCTCTACCAGTCTCCTCCAGTGGTCTTCTCTC